>NW_005842285.1:116771-125051 GCF_000455745.1 Alligator sinensis | reverse complement strand
AGGCCCTTAACCATACGAGTGGCTCTTCTCTGGACTCTCTCCAGGTTATCTGCATCCCTCTTGAAGTGCGGCGCCCAGAATTGCACGCAGTACTCCAACTGCGGTCTGACCAGCGCCCGATAGAGGGGAAGTATCACCTCCTTGGACCTATTCGTCATGCATCTGCTGATGCACGATAAAGTGCCATTGGCTTTTTTGATGGCTTCGTCACACTGCCGACTCATGTTCATCTTGGAGTCCACTAGGACTCCAAGATCCCTTTCCACTTCCGTGCCACCCAGCAGGTCATTCCCTAGGCTGTAGGTGTGCTGGACATTTTTCCTCCCTAGGTGCAGCACTTTGCATTTCTCCTTGTTGAACTGCATTCTGTTGTTTTCTGCCCACTTGTCCAACCTGTCCAGGTCTGCTTGCAGCTGTTCCCTGCCCTCCGGCGTGTCCACATCTCCCCATAGCTTTGTGTCATCCGCAAACTTGGACAGAGTACATTTCACTCCCTCGTCCAAGTCACTGATGAAGACATTAAAGAGTATCGGTCCAAGGACCGAACCCTGCGGGACCCCACTTCCCACACCCTTCCAGGTCGAAACCGACCCATCCACCACGACTCTCTGGGTGCGACCCTCCAGCCAATTCGCCACCCACCGGACTGTGTAGTCATCCAAGTCACAGCCTCTTAACTTGTTCACCAGTATGGGGTGGGATACCGTATTGAAGGCCTTCCTGAAGTCTAAGTATACGACATCCACCCCTCCTCCTGTGTCCAGGTGTTTCGTAACCTGGTCATAAAAAGAAACTAGATTGGTCAGGCACGATCTGCCTGACACAAACCCGTGCTGGTTTCCCCTCAGCATAATTTGTCCTGCCGGGCTCTCACAAATGTGAGCCTTGATAATTTTTTCAAAGACTTTGCCAAGGATGGAGGTGAGACTGACTGGCCTATAGTTGCCCGGGTCCTCCTTCCTCCCCTTTTTGAAAATGGGGACCACGTTGGCCCTTTTCCAGTCCTCCGGGACTTGGCCCGTGTGCCACGAGCTTTCAAATATTCCCGCCAGTGGCTCTGCAATGATGTCGGCCAGTGCCTTCAGCACCCTCGGATGGAGCTCATCCGGGCCTGCCGACTTAAAGGCATCCAGTTCTTCCAAATGACTCTGCACCATCTCAGGGTCCAAATGACTCTGCACCATCTCAGGGTCATTTCTTCATCCCTAGCACATTGTTCCAACTCAGAAGTGTCAGACAGATGTGTAGGATAACAATTACTTAGAAGAACAATAAATAAAAAGCACTTACTCTGGTTCAAAAGTAATTTGGAGTATCCAGCTAATGTAAACTTTGAAAGCTCTAGGAATGTGTCTATGTAAAACAAATAGTAGCGACCCATAGTAATAAAACTGTTAAATGATTCTATGAAATACAGGGTTTAAAGTGACAACATGGTTGGAGGTCTCATTCAAAATGGCCTTTATCTTAAAAAATAAAAGCGAACTGGTTTACTTTGTCAGTATATATACAATTTATTACAGTTAGGAAATCTCAGAAAGAATCCAAAACTGGCAAAAAGCGTTTTGCTTTTCAGCATGGTAAACTTGATTTAAATTCAGATATTTCATATAACAGTGCTTTTCAAACCGTGTTTCCTGGATCCCTGCGGCTCCGTGATCAGGGCTCCACAAAGAGCCTGGGGGTTAACGTGGAGCGGGCAGGGAGGCAGTGCACCGCCACTATGGGGCAGGTCGCCGGGCTCCCTGTCAGCTCTCAGAACTGGGTAAGGGGCTCCATGGCAGAAGAAGTGATATGAAAGAGTTGCATGAGTTTAGGAAGTTTGAAAACTACTGTCATAAGAAAATATGCACACTATCCCTTTTTTAAAGATGGGAAACCTGTTTTTCATTTACCACTATGTTCTAGAATCTATATTTCTAAATGTCAGTATAATTACCTCAAGTGATTAACATTTCAGAATATTTCTATCTAAGGAAAGGCGACTTAAATAAATTATACACTTGATGAATATACATTATAAAGAATCTACGTAACCATAAACAGTTTTTACTTTGATTTTTACTTTAATTTACCTTTATAATTTTAACATGTTCCTTTAATTCTGTCCAGAAGATGGCATCAAATGTTACCATATCATTTAGTGATTTGCACATAATTTTATTACTAGGAACAAATGTAATAAACAACTGCATGAAAAGCTGCTCAATGAAGAGAGGCTAACTCTTCTCTTAATGTGAAAAATTTATCTGCATTACATTCCAACTATCAAAATAAAAAGATACCATGAGAGATTTAGATTGAATCTACTTTTCACTATAACTAATTTTTAGGAAACTAGAAAAAAAATCTATTCCATCCTAAAAGACAGAATGATTAAGTCCTTATAATTAAAGTTAACACTTTTTCCACATCTGAATGCTTTTGAGTAATAAAGTAAAAGGAGCTTTATCTACTGGGAAATCATTAATTTTAAAGAGCATAAATATTGATAGTTTCTCCCGATATAGTTCTCTCTCAAGAGCAATAAGTGTTCAGCTGTACAGATTTTAAAATGACCATTAACCCCTTCTGGTTCTGCTAGCAACACACTATTGCCAGAGGCAAGCTACTTAGAGAGAGACTAACTTAAAATCTAGTCAGTTTAAAAATATACACAACTAAAACCATTTCATATTCCATTATGTTTGCAAAATCCACTTGCCATTTTTGGGGGATTCCTTTTGCAAAGAAAAGAAGATCAATTCTAATACAGCTCTGAATTTTCCCTCAAATGGGAAAATCTGAGGTGAGAGTATACTTCCAAGTTCTACCTAAGTGCTCTGCCAAAATGAGGCAGAATTTGAGTACATTATACATGTATTAAAAACATGTGTGCGTACAGCATATGGTTTTTAACTTTGCATCTGTGGAGTTTGGCTCCCTGTGGCGAGGCTTGAATATGCCCACAAGCTCTGCTAGGCTCCTCAGACGGGGCTCCTTTTTGATTGAGCAAGTAGTGGCTATCTTGCAGCTGCCACTTACCTGGGTCATCAAAATGAGGCATTACAAATAACAAATTGTTCAGCTCTGCAGTCTCAGCTCTCATCCTTTCCGTGAGGCATGAAATAGTTATCAGTACTGACATTTAAATTATCACTGGACAGCTGAATGGTATCACTCTGAAGTGAATAAGACAGCTCACAAATCTCAGAGCTATTTCTTCCACGGTCTAAGGTCTGCAGACTCACGTAGGCTTTATCTATACTACCACCTTGCCGAGCTTGTGACCACATTGGAGAAAAGAGTTCCACTTACTTGCTCCTGTTTCACACCGAAGCCTGACAGCAGCTATCAGACAAGAGAAAGGGCTCTGGGAGGTCTCGTGTGTGTGTCCCAGTGCAACTCTTATTTGCTTCTGCCAGCCCTGCCAATTTCTTTCAATAGTCTTAAGTCTTACTGTAACATTTAATGATAAAAACTAACTTGACTGTCTCCTTTTACCCTTCCTTAGTTTCCCTTTCTACAAAATGGGCACATCTTAGCTCACAAATAAGAATGCTACCTGTACACCATGATGATGAAAGCCCAAATCCTGTTCACAGCCCAATTCTCAATGAAGTCAAGGGGATGTGAATGCTCATTTGAAGTCAAAATTGGATTTCAGGTATTAGTCTCTTCAATTTATGTTAAGCACCCTCAAGAGTCTACTTATGGAGATCTTAAATGTAATTGAGAAAATGCTAACAGCCATTAAAAGTATTTAATAAGAGCAGCAATGAAACTATTTCAGCTTTACATATGATACTAAATTAAAGAAAAGTTATTTTCATTTATAACAAAAGAATCAACTGTTACAAAAAGTGCGTGAACCTTAAGTGTACACTAAAATATTCAGTATTTTAGAGATTTTAGTGAAAATGTGCCTTTCACATGATCATATATGCTAGACATATGGATGTAAGATTTCTCCAGCTCTTTTTGATCCCTGCAGCACACTTACCCAGTGACTACAGCAATTTCCTAAAGGGGAAGTAGTTTGCTCCCCCCACCTCATTGGTAACAACATACAATATTATCCAGAAATATTATCATGCAATTGTTTAAATGATTTTTTTCTTTAGAAATCTGTCCTTGTGTTTGATGCTAACACTAGATAGCCTCTGGAAAATTATCAGCAACAGTCAAATTCAAATTTTGTACCCTCATCTTTCTTTCCTTTAGTGAGAACATATATAAAATTTGGAACTATGACTTTGGAAACAGTGGACACTACAAACAAAATACAACACAGAGAACACCCAGTGAGAAGAGGATTTCAGTTAGGATATTTAAGAAAGCCAGAAAAAAAAATGAATACCTGCAATGAACAACAACAGGCTCTTCTCTGCCAGCCCTTTTTTTCCGTACTAAACACACAAAATCCAGAAAGTCACTGGAATCATCAGGAACCCCATGATCTGGCCATGCTATGTACTGAATCTGGGTGAGTTGACGACTTTCGTTTTTCTAATAGGGACACAAAATTCATAAAAATATAGTTGACAATAAAAACAAATGATAATCAGCTGTGTATCTAGTATAAATTCTCATTTAAGCATCTCAAGATGCTTCATAAACATTAGTTATTGCTCATACCATATTTTACAATCCCTTCTTTTCCTAAAGGCTCTTCACATCTTAAAATGGTTATAGATGCATCTAGAAAGGTGTTGCTCAAATTTTGGACCTGCAGGTCAGAAGACCGACATGGAGCTAGTCTGTGTGTACTGCTCCTGCCCAGCCCTGGCACTGTGCTCTGCACTGCGCCCACACACGAAGGTCATGGCCTGTGAGCCAGGGGTTCAACACCTCTGATCTAGAATTAAAAAAAAAACAAACACCTTTCTGCTCTTCATTGTAATGCAGCAAAGCACCTTCCTGATGTTCACTGTAATGCAGCAATATAGAGAAACAGGTTCCAAAGCAGTGATTCTTAACCAGGATGCCACCAGATGCGAGGCAAATAGGTGCAGGCATAGGCTTGTCCCTGCCTGTCTAATCCCCCACCCCCACTGCCCAGGTCCTCTGCAAGGAGAGCAGCACTGTAATATATACATTAGTTTTGAAATTGGGTGCCACTCAGGTCACAAAAGTTAAGGAGGAGTGCCTCAAGTCCCAAAAGGTTTAAGTACATTTTTTAGTTCATTTTTAACGAGGTGTGTAAAACGTTAATGCAACATTTACATTTGCATGCTGGCGTCTGCGGGCAGGTCCCTGCTCGCCAGCCCCCTACGCCCCTGCTGCCAACACTGCCGCCAGGGTCTGTGGGCGGTCCTCGCTCGCCGCTTGATGATGACACCAACATCTGTGGGCGGTCCCCGCTCACTGCCATGGTGCCCCCCCAGTCTTGGGAGGCACCAGGTGTTCATGTCAACAAGTATCCCAGATACAGGGACTCTGATTACTAAGGACAGAGTGGAAATTGTGAAGTCTTTGTGGACAACCAGAATTACCATGGAGTAATTTCTCCACGTGATTGTCAAAGCAAATTCCATACTCAGTGACTAGCTAACAGCCGTCTTGGCAGGAGGTAGGAGAGTTGTGCCACTTGGAAGAGACTTCAAGACCGTTCTGTCTAACAAAAGACTACATCACCTTTACCACTACATTTTTGGGGAAAAAATGTTCAGGAACTAACACACATTTAATCTTGTGATTTCCCTTAATAGATACAGTACAATACAGTAGTGTAGATACAAGCTCTGTCTACCAAACTGGACATCTATATCAAGGAGTAATGGGAGATGAATATGTAAACCAAGCTTCAGGTATATGATCTACAAAACTAAGTAGGGGAATATGTGAAAACTCCATGCGCCGTTGTGGCATGCACTCTGATGTGTGGTGGGGGCCTTTAATCTCCTACTACTAGGATACAGATAGAGATCCACTCAGAGAATCTCTAAATAGAAAGATGGCAGACTTGTGAAGATGGAAAGTTTTTCAATGCAGTAGACCTGGGAGTCTACTATGATGGTGTATCACCTATGTGGGTGAAAGGGGAGATGGTCAGGAGACTGGGGTCCCAATTTTTTTTTTTTTTCAAATTAGTCAAAAAACAAAAGCAAACACACAAAATAAACTAGATTCAACCAAAACAAAACGAGGACAAAAATTCAACAGGTAGTTGGAGCTATGGAGCAAAACCATGGACAGTGCTGAAGTTGTCTTGCACCATGGCAGCAGGTAAGTAGGAACCAAGGGGCACTTACATCTCCCCTCTTCCTAATCTTGGCTGTGGTGCAGGCTGGGCCCATAACTGTTTTTGAATAGCACTGACTGGATGTGAATGGGGTATCCGAGCTCTGAGTGGAATTGTGTATTTGTTAGCTTTACTCCTTAATCAGCTTAACCAATTGCTATTTGATATAGGAAGCTCTTTATGGTCCAGTAACCTAAATGCTCCCCTCCCTGCCCTGACTTGGGGTTCATTTCACATCTAGTGTACACTGCTTCTTTAACTTTCTCAGCCTTAACTCATCAAATACTACCTACAAGCTATATCAATTCTGGAGACATGTAACTTATTTTACAGTTCCTGAATTAGGTATATTATTACATTAAAACAACTAGACCCTGTATGACCTGTCTACTACAGATATAATGACAAGCTTTCCAGGTGACAGAAAACGACAGAGAAGCTTAATAATTAAATACTTTCTAGTCGGGAAAGATATAACATAGTCCTCAAGAGAGGCATTCACTCTCTCATATTGGAAAAGCAAGAGAGCATGGAAGTGGCCTGCTTACTTGAATTAAAGATTTAGTTCCTTCATCAAATATGAGCTCCATTTTACAAGCAGAAAAGGGAAAAGTCACATATGTGAAACAGACAAACTACACCACTGCGGGGGGAAATATACGCAAGCTACTAAATTTGAGCATAAGGCCTGGTGAATCCTTTACTTGAATCCTGGAGCAATCTAACAACAAGACTACTGATATTTAGCTACTTTTTTAGGTCTTTAACCCACTGAAGTATGCACCAGTCTTGGTTTCTAGTGTTGCTCAAACACTAGAAGGCCACATATACTGGCTGCACAGTGTGCCAATTGATTCTGGGGATGGCTTTACTATTTAAGGGCAAAGCAGAAAATCACCAAGGGGAATGAGAGAGAAGAAAGCTCAAGTGGCAAACCTGTCTACTTCCTACATGCAGTAAAAGCCTGTGCAGGGCCTGGCTCTCTCCCCTCCATTTGAAATGCACAAACTGCTAATTGCCGCCGCCGCCGCCTCCCCCCTTAATGTTCTACTGGTTACATAAAAACAAAGATCAACGTGAATCTTTTCAATTACGACGTTCATTTCCTACAGGTTAAAGTAGAAGGATCATCCATCATCTTTCACCATGAAAATACTGCATTTAAAGAAAAAACATTCACCTGAAATAAGATTTTTGCTGGCTACATGTTTCTAAGTACTCAGGATGAAAGCCTAACTTAGGCACTTGGGCTGCTGAGATGTGGAAAAAAAAAAACCACCCCCCACCCACGCCTTACTGGAAGCAGCAGCACATTAGTTCAACCCAGCTCCGCAGTCTCTGTTTAGATCTCACACTTTAGCAGGGCTGTTTGGCACTTTTATCTAACAGGTGATTCAATCACCGTCTCATGGGCGTGTGCTGGGCTCGGCAGGGGTGCGGCGAGCTTGAAGTGCAGTTTTTGGGGGAGGGGGTTATGTCTTTAAGCAGCCTTGGGATATTTTAGAAGAAGCTGTGTCTCAAACAAACAACAAAATTATCAAAGACAATTATTCAAAGCTGCTCCCCTTCTACCTATTGCCCATCTTTCTTCACTTCTGGACTTCCTCTCTTCCAACTCCATTTTTGAGCATCTCCATTCTGGTTTTCTCTACCTCTATGACCCAACTTCACTGAAACTTATGCCAATATTTTGGATTAACTTTTTTTGTTCCACTTGAAGGGCCTTGATCTTGTCCTGGTCAAACTCAGAGCAGCCTATGAGACCATCAACAACTACTTCAAACCCAGCCACTGGCTTCTGAGGCACTGTCCTCTCATTGTTCTCCTCCCACTTTGCTAATTATTCCTTTAATATCATGGTAAGTGGGCTTTCTTTCCCTCCTTCACTTGATGTCCACAAGGCTTTGTTCATCACTCCTGGCTGTTCTCCATCTCTACCCTTTCTCCTTTACCCAAAAGCCTTCAAATATATCATTGCTATGACAATGACTTATCCATCTATATGCCTACTAAAAACCTGTTTCCTGCCTCCTCTTGTCCGACATCTTGACCAAAAC
>NW_005842285.1:115333-116761 GCF_000455745.1 Alligator sinensis | reverse complement strand
TTTCCCTACGGGGTTTCCATTTTCCTCAGTGGCTCCATCACAATGGAAATATCATTATACTCCCAGTCACTCTTACCCTGAGTTCTCATGTGTGTCATCTTGAGCTTAGCCTCTTCCTCAGAGCTACATCCACATCTTGCTACTTCTATCTACAGATGAAAAAGTCTGTCCAGACAGACAAATTGACAATTCCTCGTCTCATGTCAAATACATTTGTAATGCAACTCCCACCTTGATGCAAGCCATATTGTCCCCTTCAAAGTCCATTCAAATCTGCCCATCTTCCTGGCTCATTACCCTAATCACTTCATTTCCTCCTTTGTATCATCCCTCTTTCATCAAAACAAGTTCCTTCTCTTTTCCTTTCATGTCACCACTACTTAGCTCCACCTTATGTATCAGATCTACAAGTTCACAGAGCCATTTACTCCAACCGTCAATCTTCCAATGGTTCCAGGTTTCACTATCTTATTTTCTCCTTCCTTCAAGCCATCTTGCAGTTTCTTTCATGCTACATTTTTAAAGCACCACCTTTATCCTCTTAATCTCTCTGCAAACATTACTTGTCATAACATCCAACATTAGTCTCATTAGACACCGGTCAAATATATGAAAACTTATTTCTCTGCCTTTTCTGTTTAAGTCTATTTAATTGTTACCTTATGCTGTCAACCCATCCCCCATTCCATCTGCCTGACTTGATATTGTGAATTTTCTGAAATAGAAACTGTTTATACACAGGGGCTTCTACAATCATATCTTGATCCTTCATTTGGCACTACAAATCATTATATATTAGAAAATAATTGGAATATATTTCTAAAATTAGCAACCAGAATGCATTGTAAGATAAGGAATCACATGCAACCTGGGCAGAAAGACAACATATCAACCAAACTAGCTAACTAGGCAACAAGAAAATAGAGCTACGGCAAAAGGCAAAACAAAGAGAAGATTGCCATTTTAAAACAGATACTGTCTCATGAGTGATGTTTTTCCTGAAGCCCACACTATGGAGGGTTCCACGTTTGTTGCATCTATGTGTAAATCATACTCCCTCAGTTTTAAGTAAAATTCTTGTTTTTCTAATTCCCAGTACTACATAGGTGATACAAGAATAAAAGGTTGTCAGATACTTACCTCTGTCTATAATGCAAGCATATCTATCCAAATACAGTCAGGGATCAAGTCTGGGGAGGAAGACTGCTTTTCTGTAGGAGCTTTCCTTCCTGACCATAACCACAACTGAACACACACAGACCCTAAAATAATCTCAATGCCTGTTTTTATCCATCTATAAACAAACAACCAAACAAATAAAATATACACCTATTGATGTCTTATATCTTCTGGAACCATGGATAGCTACTCTGTAAAGACTGGAAGCTGAAGGGTACAAACAGGCAAAGGGTGAGAACCCGCCCCCCC
>NW_005842285.1:109334-115302 GCF_000455745.1 Alligator sinensis | reverse complement strand
CCCAAAGGAGCTAAGGACCACCACAAACTTGAACACCTTCCACTCCCGTGCCAAGGCACAGTGCTTTGACCTTGTCTTCTCAAACAAACAGACAACAAATATTAGGAAAAAAAAATATCACTCTAACCCCACCAAAATGAAGCAGTCTGTTGTATACTTATCTCCCTCTGGGGGAAGTATGTGAAAAAAAAAAAATAGTTATGTGCAATCACACTGCTTAATGTCCTACTGGAAGCAATTCTGATACTGTGATGAGTATTGGTTTAAAAGCATGCATAAAATAGGAAGTGACACTTTTAGAGAATGTTTTGCCACTACCCAGCTTTTGTTAAGGCACTGGCTAACTTCCTGTGCTCTTCTGGAAGTGTTGGTCAGATACAGTATTTTTGGAATAAAACAGGTATTGAAACTATGACATCACTGCTCAATTGTTCACAATTCTGATATTAAGTCTGAAAACAAGGAATATACTCGTCTTCCACTTAATCTTAAAGTCTACTAAAGATAGGATGCTTATGAAAAAAATTAACCTCTTCAGAGAGTAACTGATAATTATTTTAGCATAGCTTGAATGCTAAAATAGGCTGCGCCCAACACTGGTCCCAAGCAGCAGGAGCAGCCTCCTGTCATCAGGCATTATCAGGGGCCTGCCTGCACACCTGGAAGGGCTGTGGGGCTCTGCTGGACTCCTTCCAGGGGTGCAGGCCCCAATATGGCTGCTGGATCACAGGAGACTTGCTGCCGCCTGGGACCAGAACTGGGTGCAGCCCACACCCAGTGCCGGGAAGACTGGTGCTGCCACTGGTTCCAGGCCCATAACCCTGGGAGGAGTCCAGCAGAGCCCCCACAGCCCCCGATCTGCCTGCCAGGCAGCACACACAAAACATCCAGGAGCAATATGACGCAGGACTGGAGGAACACATAAGCACTCTAGTAGGCACTGCTATGATGAAGGTTCATCATCAGAACTGTACCTGTTAGCATGTCCCATGTGTAAGAATATATAAAAGTCAAAGAGGAACTTTGCTTTTTTTCCCCCAGTGATTTTAGATATGAAAACGCGTGTAGTTTGGCATTACCATCAGGGAGTTTAATTTACTGATGTGCAGCTAAACTGTAGATATTTCATTAGAAGTCACTTACATTTGTCATGGTACATCTAGGGCCTCTGTTTCTGAGGAAAGCCATCGGAAACTCACAGTCCAAAGTAGTCAGATGATGAAACTTTTCCCATAAACATTAATGATTTAAAAATCCAAGCTTTTACTTAAAAATACGAAGGCTAAAAACATTTTCAGAATACTATCTTCACAAATATTGTCTGCTCCCCTTTAAGAAATATTTACAGACACCCAACCTCACAGAGAGAGGGAAAGGGAGAGAGAATTTCTGAGTAGCAAAAATAAGAAGCCTCTAAATGCCTGATATTTTGGGAAGATCAAGAGAATAGTAACCTCTAAATGATTTATTTATTGTTGTGACTTTGGCCATGGTAATAATAGCATCAATGAAGACTTACACAGATATTTAATACTTCCTTTGCGACTAATGTGATGCACTGTACCCATTAATGGGAATCACAGGATTAAATAAATGTGTTATTCCATTAATATTTTAATCACAAAAATGCAGTGGCAGAAGTCATGTATTCATTTAGAGAAAATAATTCACACAAGAAAGAACCTTACAATAAAGCAAACTTTCTACAGGATTCTAAAATAATCAAATGGGCATGCTCCAAAGAGAATGTGCCATACTGCTGAAGAGAAAAATTTGCAGTTGGGGAGTTTTACTTTGAGGATTCTACAGAATTACCCTATAACCCATATTGTGGTTTTACCTCCAGGTTAGTCAGTGTCATCTCTCTGAAGACATAAGCAGGATTTCCTTCTTCTGAATGGCAGGCAATCTGGAAATTCCCATATGATGAGCTTCCTGTAGGCTCTGGCCAGTACTGATGGCACTTAACCTGAGGTCAACAGATTTTCAAAGATGCCATTGTTAGATGCATAGAATATTATTTTTAACCATCTCTGTATTTAGTAAAAAAAAAAAAAATCACTTTGAAAATTTTATTAAGTTATTGGTAACTAAATACACCAACTATAACAACCACATTGCCTGTAGCATCTTTTTACCCGATTACTGTACAAAAAGTAAAGTACTCGATATAAACTCCTGCTTCTCTTTTCAATGATGTTTCCTTCATAAAGGCAGTAAAACTCAAGTTCAGTTTCCTATAAAATTGTGAGCAACTCCTGATACTACTCTTTTGGTAAGTATCAAGCTAATAGTCCATCTTGATACCAGTGAAAGGTGTCGTCTTGCATCCATTTCTGACTAATAATCCTAAAACAATCCTCGTTTAAAGCATATTTACACAAAAAAGTGAAAAGAGGAAGAAGGCTGTAAGCAGTGACAAAGCACCAATAGGGAGAAAACTAAGGAGTGTAGGTGGTGGACTTTGGTGGGTTTACCAAAAATCTTTAAGGTTAAATGAAAACTTAAAAAAATATGCATCTTTATGACCAACTGCTCAAAAGACTCAATATCAATGGAGGTCATTTCAGCTCAAGTGTACTTTTTTTTATCTTTCCAACCCACCTGGCAGATTCTCTAAGAGCAGCCAGATTTGCAGACTTCCTGCTCCACTGAGACACCCCGGCATGCAGTGGGATAGTGACGTCAGTAGCCCCACGATCAGCTTTAGAGCAGGGAGTCTGCCTATGGGTATAAGATAAATAAGTCTTTTTATTTCCATGTTTAGCAGCTCTCAAAGAATTCTATAAATATCAGTGTTAAAAAAACACCTTAGAGAACTGCTTTACGGAGTCTGTTGTTAGCAGATCTTCAAAGAGCACTGAAGTAAGTTAAAAGTGTGCTTGCACTGAAATTCCCTCTCATTGTGCTTATTTGGAAACATAGAATCACCAACTAAAACAAAAGAATTGATAAATAGTTTTAAAACATTTCAACACCCCTATCATTATTAATTATAGCTGGTGGGTCAGACAACCACAGCAAATACATAGTTATATTAAAAGTTAGACTGCATATACACACAGCTGTATTAAGTCTGAATTAATTAGTCTATCCAAAGCACAGACCCATTCTTCTGGGCAGGATGATAGATATTGTTTGTAAAACCCACCAAAGAAAACTCTGAATAATGTTGAAATTTTAGTGAAATGTTGTTAAATTATTTAACAAATGCATCTATTTGGCGATTATCCTTATATATTCAAAAGTTCCAGATAATAACAACCCTCTTCCTTTTTCAAATGGTTTTATTGTTTTACATAATTGCATTGTTTTATTTCAACTGCACTTTACTTGGTCTGTAGTTACTGAAGTTGAGAACTTGCTCCCTACATGTCCTTTCAAATCATCTGATAAAGCGAGCTGTGACTCACGAAAGCTTATGCAATCATGTTAGTTTATAAAGTGCCTCCTTTAGTGATTTCTGATAACTAGTCTCCACAGATCGACTGCCCTCTTTGTTTTAAGTATCCATTTGATTTCCATAACGGGGTTAAAACAAATAGAATTGTTCTCTCAGGTATTTAGTTTAAAGACCATCTCTGCTTCTTTCCAAGACTTTACTATGGGCACAATATGAACAAAACACTTGTATAAAACCTCACCCAATTATATAGCCAATCCAACAAACAAGATTACCCCCCCACCAGATCCTCATTTCACAACTATTACTTAATATTTTAATCAGTTTACCAAGAATACAATATGAAATACATCAGGCATGTGATAACATAACCGATTCCCTGGACAGAGGCAATGTACCAAACAAAATTATTCAGGAGACAAACTCAAAACAGCTACATCCCAAGCACATTTTATCTTTATGAAATCAGCTGAAGCAGATAAGGCAACATCTACATTATCACTTCTAATAATCGGATCTCCTTAATTATTTGCTTATTAATTTTTTACATAAACAGTTTAATATATTAAAGATGCAGATTAATATATTATAATATAGATTTTAGCTAAAAATAAAGCAGCAGAGATGACCTCCTCACCCAAGTGGGGACCTGGACCCACAATCCCTCGGTTTACGAGGCAAGTGCCACAATCCCTGGGTTATGAGGTATTTGGTCACTACAGCTGAAGTATGTTTTTGAAAACAAGGTTGAGAACTGTTAGGACTAATCAAAGAACTTAAAAATCTTCAGTAAAAAGAGATTACCTATAAAGTAGTTAATCTGCAAACCCGCAAATATCAACAGGCAATACTGAACAGCACAGAGGCATGGCTTAGAAGTAGTGGCAGATTTAAGACAGATGCACAGATCTGGTGCCCCTTCTCCAAGGTTTCCATTGTATTACAAGTAATCGCTGCAATATCATGATGACACCACACACAAACAAATGTCTGAGTAGAGAGCCTTAACTAGCAAATACAGCCATAAAAGTTATGTAATTATCCTAATGGCCATGTCTTTTAAGGTAAATTCCCCAAAGAATTTTTCAAAGACTATTAAGGTAAAGTTCAAGTCACAACTTGGACTTACTCTGCCTCGCTCAACTTGAGTAGTCAACATTACAACCATAGCTGAACCTTGCTCCCAAGTCATTTGCCAAAAATCAGGACAAGTGTTTGGTAATGGACCTTGACAAGCAATGTACTGATTTATTATGCTGGAAGAAGGGATCTCCATCTAAGAGAAAACAAAACCATATTTTAATTCTTCAACAGCATTACTCTCATAGCAATTTTATATAACCCAAATTTAGTATTGGAATTGAAACCTATACAAAGACAGAAAGCATGATTCAATAATATTAATCAATCTATCAAAATTGATCAATCTATCCATGAACAAACCAGACTGAAAAAGGCACACAAAAGAAACCTGCCACTCAGAGGAAAGGTCTTCTCATTTCCTGACAGAATTATTTAGTTGCACAATATCTACAGAATCAATATGACTGATCAAAATGATGAAGATGTGTAAAAGCGTTATAGCGAAGTGCCCAAATACCGTATTTCATAGTGTATAAGCCCAACTTTTCACTCTTAAAATTCAACCTTGACACCACATTAACATCCCCTACAAGTGGTACCGGGCTTGGCCTCGGCTGGCATGGCCCAGGCAGTACCCTTCACGGATGATGCATGCTGAGCCTGGCCCTGTCTGTTGCAAGCGGCACTGCCAAACACAGAGCCTGGCACTGCTCGCAGGGGATGGGGCTGGGCTCGGCCCTTGGCAACACCGCTTGCAGTGCACAGGGCCAGGCTTGGCATAGGGGATGGGGGCATGCCAGCTGAGCACAGAGCCTGGTCCCATCCCCTGTAAGCAGGCATTGGTGTTCAGCTGGCATGCCCCCCTCCTCTGTGAGCGGCACTACGTGGGCTGCACCAGCTGATCACTGAGCCTGGAGCCACTCACAAGAGACAGGGTCAGCCTCAGCTGGCACGGCCCCATCCCCTGCGAGCAATGCCGGGCTCAGTGCTCAGCTGGCGTGGCCCAGTCAGCACCACTCGCAGGGGATGGGGCCACAACAGCCAAGCCTAGACCTGTCCCCTGTGAGCAGTGCTGCGGCATGTGTCCACCCTCCCACATGCCTGGCCTGCAGCGAGGGCGTGCAGAGGTGGGTGTAAGCTGACCTCAGATTTCTGATCCAAAAAGTTAGGATCTGGTGCATACGTCAACCTAACTTTTTGGATCAGAAAAACGGGGTCAACTTACACACCGTGTTGACCTATACACCATCAAAGATGGTAGTTTAGCCAGCAGTATGCCCAAAATCAGATGTTTATATTTTTATAAATTAAATATAAATCTTGAAACAAATCTTTGTTTTGGGTCCCTGAAATGAAGTCACTAGCCATAGTTTCTTTGTTACTGGCTAAAAGCCAACAAAAACTTACTGCAACTTTTCCCACACTGAACTTTACCGATTTTGTAAAACTACCACCACAACGTTCATATGCAAACTGGAAATA
>NW_005842285.1:108100-109324 GCF_000455745.1 Alligator sinensis | reverse complement strand
TTTCCCTAGAGGGCTACTTTTCCCTCAACAATAACTCCCTCTGAACTAAAATTCAAACCCTTATTGCTGTATATAAAGTCTCTCAATTTCACCAAGAGGAAATAGGAACCAATTAACCACTTTTTATAAACAAACCTATTAACGTTTTAGCCATCTGATGAAAGCACTTCCCAGCCATTCCAGCCCAGGTTACATTTAAGAAAGGGTTAATTATCTTGTTTTTTAAGCTTTCCATAAAGAAACCCCAAAAATCAATACAAGTCAAATGCTCTTGTCCATAAATCTACTCACATTTATATAATTTGCATTGATGTAATCTTCATGACTTTTTAAAATGACCCGTGTAGCATCATCTGAAAATAATTTTAAATTTAATGTTATTTATCTAGTAATTACAACAAAATATTTAAATTTAAAAAACAAATATGTGCATACATATGTGCACATGCATGCACGCACATGCACAAATACTCACAAGGCGAAATGTCTCTGTATCTATTTTTGGAAATGTTTTGAGGTAATTTGGCACAAGACATTGTCATTCCAGGTTTTTTTCTATATAATTGCTAAAAAAAAGAATAAAATTGATTAAATAAAAACAGGCAGAAAAAGACTTATTAACATGTAGGCACTTGTCAAACACGCAACTGACAGAAGCAGATTACCATACTTCACACACTATTTCTACTCACAATCATAATACTTCCTGACTTTTCACAGGTCAGTCAAACACCTACACATTTAGTAAATTTGCTCATAAAGACTAAGAAATGGAATCCCAAGCTGCAAGGAGGTGTTAAAAGCAATTAAAGGTCAATATCCAATGGCACTGTGCAACTAGAGGAAATACCCGACCACATCTTCACACAGTGTTCTGGGCCAGAAGTTGCATACTATGTAGAGATGCACTGGCTACGCCATTGCTGTTCCCCCTAGATCCTGCCACAAACCTTGTCTAATATTTATTAAGAGTATTGTAATTAATCTCTGTCTCTTAGGCTTACCTGGGAATGTTACATTTAGCCCTTCATGTGGGCATCCTGCTTTCAACTTGTTAGTGCAGGGGGAACCCACTAGCACCATTGCTATTGGGAACTGAGGAACTGATTCCCAGTCTCAAAATCATGTCTCCTGCCATGCAAATGTGGCATGGCAGAAGGCGTGACTGTTGTAACTGAGGATCAGATCCCATCCTGCCGTTACATGAACATGCACCAGGGAGTT
>NW_005842285.1:85890-108069 GCF_000455745.1 Alligator sinensis | reverse complement strand
AGGAATGCAGAGACCAACTGCCTATAGCTGACAGCTCAGTTCAAAGGAACAGACAAAAGATCTCCCTGAAGCATAAAGTAGCATAGATAAAAATAAATGAAGACCATGACAAGACAAACTCAATTTTCTAGAAATTCTATGTCATCTCCTTAACCACTGATATAGGGCTGGATGTCACATTATAGGGAGAATAAGCATGGTCCTCCTGCAATCAGGTAAAGTGACAAATCTAGGAAATATGCCATTGCACAAAAGGAAAGGAGACTGCACAAATAAGGTTACAGATTTTGCATGTGTTCATGACACATGAATGATGCTAGTTGGTCTTCTCACGTATTATTCTTTATTAGATTGAGAGCAAATGTAAAATCATTCAAGAACAAACTTTGGAAAAATATATTCTGTATTCCTCTCCATTAGCATATTTAAATCTGAACCTAAGTTCAGAAAAATCGTTTGGGTTTTGGGGGTTTTTTTGTTTTGTTTTTTAGCCTTTTTAGTACTTAATCTAGGCCTACTATTTATTCCTTCCTTGGAGTTGCATTACTCAGTTTCCAACATCACATTCATGATGTAACTAGCTTCTTCCTTCACATCACTTTATCACACCTCTTATCATTTTCTGATATAATTTATTTACTCTCATCATTCTGTGACCTTTCTTTTCCTGTTGAGGTAGATGGGTAAACATTTGTCTAAAGCAAAGGGGTTACAACAGCTATTTATTTTCAGGTTAAATTTGGCCACAGTAAAATAAGCACAATAGTTCAAATTCTGTCTCTACTTGCAACTGAACAAAGAAAGCAGGAGATGAAAAGTGAGATTAGAAATGATCCTGATGGCACCAGAGGCTCTCTCATTTAAATTCCGGCATAAAATTAAAATGAAAGATCAAATTATTACTCTATGGGCATGCAAAACATAAATATGATTTGAAATGGAAAATGGGTTTCCTTAAAGCATTAGTTTTAATAGGTTACATAAAATAAGATTGACTAAAGTCAACCAAGTTTCAATTCAATAGGCTTAATAAGGCACTGCCTTAAATCACAATTTACAGTTTAAACAGACAGAAGATTGGGAAAAAAACCCTACTTTTCCCTTTATATTTGTGAAATTTGTGCTACTTGTTATATTGTTTTGAACAAAATGGGTGCTTGAACTCTTAGCTTTAAAAAAACAAACAAGATCATATAGAGGCCACACAAGCAACCACACAGTAATAAGCAACAGGTATATAGGCGCATGCACGCACGCGACACAGAAGAAACAACTTGGATAAGAAAACCAGTTTCTACTTCCAGCTTCCATGGAATAGCCGTAGATATTACAGAGCCAAAAAGGACTATAAAAGCTGCTCTGTGCTCTTACTGAGCACAAATTTCCCCCAAAATGCTTCTGATCAAAACTCAGTCAACAGAGCATACTCAAAACACTTCTACTGTAGGGTCTTGTCCTGGTCTCCTTTAGAGCAGTGAAAACTTTGCCAAGGAATTCTGCAGCATCATCAGGTCTATAGAAGAGTATGCCACAATACATTATACAAAAAGGGACATGTCCATTTGCCAGGTTATTTCACTGGTGTAATACAGCAGTGCCCAACATCCAGTCCGCAAAGCCAAATCATCTGGCCCACACATCTTCCCATAGGTACAGAAAACTGGCAGTGGAGGAGCAGTGGCAGCATTAATAGCCATTCCCCTGCTGCCGAATTTCTGGATCTATGGGGAGACCTGTGGGCTAGATGATGTGGCCAGAGACAACCGTAGGGGGGTGCGGGGCTCGGGGCAAATCAGCCTGTGCAAGGCCCCTGTAACACTGTGATGGGTGGGGCCGCAGCTGCTCCGCTCAGCTCCTGCCTGGCTCCATGGGGCCCCACCAAAGTGTGGGGCCTGGGGCAGCTGCCCCAATTCACCCCCTGACCAAAGGACAGTGCTGGATACGGCTCTCTGTGCACTAGACTGTGTCATGGTGGAGCTGGCATGCAGAGTCACTCCACAACCAGATCCAGTGTACAGGATTAGGCAGGCATGCTGGTTCCCACCCATGGACCAACCCCACACTACATCAGGCCTGTAGACCAATGGCATGCGTGGAATCAGGCCTACAGACTGCTCCTTGGCCTCTCAACTGGCATATGGGGCCGAAAGGTTGAGATCACTGGTATAATATATTCTCCTCCCTTCCAACCACAGTACCGTGTACTTTAATTCACCTGATTTCAGAGGGGTCAAGCTTTGTCAATACTTTGATGAGATACCACCAAGGAACACCTGGCTGTTGAGGAAGTAGGTGGCACTCTTCTCTGCGACTAAATGTACCATCTTGGTACTAGGTGATTCCATTTTCAAGTCAGTCATACAAACGTTGGTTATAAAAATGCAATTGTGTTTTCCTAACATTAGGAATTATTCTAATCTTTCTAAAACTGTGCCTGCAGAATCACTTGGGCATGGTATTCTATATTTCCTGAATACCTGTATTAAGTTGAGTTTCAGCTCAGCGGTGAGTAAAATCATTTTAGGTACAGAACAAGCTTCTGCAACTTTTTGGTATTTTCAGAAATGAAAAAGTGTTAAGTAAGTATAAGATCTTCATAATAAATCATTTAAAAAATTTTAAAATAATATTTTTTTATTTTAAAGTTCTTTATAACAACATTCAGGAATAGGTATCACTTACATTATTCTGCACTGTAATATTCAATACAAAAGTTATTTGGTAATTGTTAGTTCTTTCTTTGTGGCACAAATAACTGTCTTGTGCATATAGTCTAAACCCATTTAAATGTCAGTAAAGTTTGAAAATTACAAACTTGGAACCTGCATACAATTACATACAATACTTACATCAAACTGGGCTAGAACAGTTCCGGTGATTAGCCCCTCTGCTAGCTGAATCATAGATTCCCTCAGAGCATTATCATCTTGATGGATACCATCCAGTGGGGATTTCTCAGGGATGTACTGAAAGTCAGGCTCATTCTCCATCTTCTCCTCTACCACATCATAGACAGCTACAACAAACAAAAACAGGGCGGCTGAGCAAGGCTCTCCCTTGGGTGGTACATGGAATGCTTGTCTATTTACATTTCTCCTGCATCAAAATCTAGGCTAGAGTACCATAATGATTTTCACTTGAACCTGCAACAGCAAGGAAATCTGTAGTCATTATGGTCCACCAAAAAATTAAATGTGCATCATTCCCTTTCCTATCCATACTGCCAAAAATCCAAATTGTAGTTCATATCTTGTCTACTGCAATTTTCTCAATTGCTTCCCTATTTCTGGCATCAAAATGTGAAGAGACTGTAGTAGCTGAGCTTATGTTTTTACTTCGTATTTCATTTAGCATGGGGTTTATTAATGAGGACTTGACTAGCAGACCACTCACTATCTGTACAGAATGCATAGTAGCACAAACAAACATGCACTGTTTGAAAAAACTGGCCATAAAAATGAAGTGGAAGTGCACAGGAGTATATAACGTCTACTTTTAAATGCTTCAATTTAAGTGTTTTTAGTCAAGCTACAATTCTATCCAACATCCCAAGGGATATTACCTTGGAAAATCTGAAAACAAATTCTACAGAATTTATGAAACAGAGAAAATGTATAAAATAATGAAACAGTTTAAATACCCAGAAAGGGAAGTAACATGCATGAATGAATGAACGAACAAATGAATGAATGAACAAGTGAATGAAGCAAAAATCATTTGTCAGTTGGATGAAGAGCTCTAGCAGAATGATTCAGATTAAATCTTATTGTTTCTCATTATACTTCTCTGCTACAAGGCTCTTTATTGTGACTGAGTAGTGGAGCAGAAAAAACCCAGTAGCTGCCTGCTGGCTACATTTCAACAGTATACACTATGAACATACTGTACAAGCTTGTTATTAAAACTACATTTAAGCACTTTTTCTATTAAGCTCCCTCCAAAAGCAACAATACCAACAGTTCTGGGTTCCTTAAAAGAAATCTTAGATCCTTGAACAGGCTCATATTTATCTGGCAATCAAAGACATACAAATTGCTATTTTGGGATACGGGTAAGTAAAAACTGGACTCAATTTGTACTATCAGACAGCCGTTAGTACCAAATGCGACTCAGGAATAAAATATAAGGTTTCATCTCATTTTCTGTCATTTAAATTCATTCTGAACACTGACTATTTTAGGCACAGAGGGTATACTACATACTATTTGTATGTATATATGATGTTGTCTAGTTACAGTCTGAAAAACAGTTTTTTAAAATGGGAGGTCGTTCATCAAGATTATTAGCATTCATATCCCAATACACAAAATTAAGCTTAAAGAAGGGAGGGGGGAGAGCTTTTGTGTTACCCATGCATCACTCACCATTGGGTCGAACAAGGAGCACAAGTTCCCCTGAGTGCCTCTCACAGCTAGCTTTAATAAACATGACAACTTGATCATGGGTATGTTCTGCTATATCCCTGCCATTAATCAGGACAACCTGGTCTCCTTCATTCAAACGAGGGACACAGAGGTCAGCCTGCAACAAAACAAATGAAGGTTTGGGGGTTTTTTTAAACAAAGAGCACTGTAAGGACAAGGCTTTCATATTTTGTTAGTTTAAAGTAACAACTTAAACAAAGTATCCACGCTGAGGAATCTGAACTCTACCAGACAAGTTGCTACAGTGGCCATACTGCATTAAAATGATCCATCGTTACACAAAACAGACGGTGCCTTTCACAGGAATGCTTCAATTCTGAGTTGAGAGGAGACTCGTTTGAGTATCTTTCAGCAGGTGTTACATTCCCCCTTAACACTGTCTGCTGAAGTTGAAAGCTTGGATAAGCTCTTGTGTTTCAATTATATTCTGCATTAGCAGCAGGAAAGCAGGACATGCTTCAATCTCAGAAAGGAAGGAAGCAGCACAGCAAAGCCCTGTCCAATTCAGTTTCGCAAGCATCTACCATATTCATGGTAACAAAAGCATGATGAAGACCAAAAGAAATGCACCAGTAACTCTGGCAAGAACCAAAGTGAAAATACTGATCGTATCGCAGTTTAATCAGGGTCTTTGGCATCCAGCCTCGCTAGATGTTTAATTCATTCATCTAAAATTAGCTACTATACAAATAAAAGAAGATTAATGACAACGAAAACAATTTAAGTCTGTTAACACATACATATAATGTTTTCATTTAAAAAGCAAAAAAAGTAATTCAGCTTAATTTTTTAATGTCGGCAAATATATATCTTCTTCTATTCTAACAGGTGTACAGACAGCATTGAGCTGGCATTAATGTGACTGAATACCAGGTCATTATTTCTGGTAATCAGCTGTCAAAATATTGTGCCTAGTTGAAGACATTATTGGTAGCTACTGAACACCAGAAACAACAACAGAGAATCAGACATGATGAATGATTCATGATGTCTGATTTAATCTAAATCTTGGCATTACTTACAACTGTATCTGTCAGTAAAAACAAAAATGATTTGCAATTTTTAGTTTTACTATAAACCTTGCTTTTATGCTGTAAATCTTCATATAGGATTTATGGGACTAAACTGCATGAATACCTAAATGAAAAATGTGCACTAAAATAAACAAATAAATTACGGTTAAATAAATAAAATGTTTTAAGAATGAACGTGGCGTTCCGAATCAGGGCTCAAGGTGTCGCTCTGACTGGATATTATAAGCCCTTGTAATTATTTCAATATACACTGTTTGTAAACACTGTTTTCCCTCAGATAAACCTAAAAAAATTAAGAAAGCCCAACCACCAGATGCAATGCAAGTAGTTAACTTTTTAGAAAAGTATGTTAGAAAAGCAATCACATTAAAGCAATTTGGGAGACTCCATCTTGTATTTCATTATCCTGCGTATAAAATATCATTACATTTTTGTCTTTCAGTTAGTTAATAAAAGCAAAATACTGTTCAAATTGTCTTTTAAATATATTGCATAGATTTCATAAACATTAGGGATGGAAGGGACCTTGCAAGATCATCTGGCCCAGCCCCCCTGCCCAAGGGGCAGGAAGTCAGTTAGGGTCAAAGGATCCCAGCAAGATAGGCGTCCAAATGTTTCTTGAAAGTGTTCAGAGTAGGTGCTTGCACCACCTCCGGGGGGAGTCTATTCCAGGGCTTGGGGGCTCAGACAGGAAAGAAGTTGTTCCTTATGTCCAGCCTAAAAGAGTCTTGGAGGAGTTTGTGACCGTTGGGCCTTGTCATCCCCTGGGACACTCTAGTAAACAGACGTTCTCCCAGATCCTGATGCACACCCTGATGTACTTATATGCAGCCACCAGGTCCCCGCTGAGCCTGAGCTTCTCCAGGCTGAAGAGTCCCGTGGCTCTTAGCCTCTCTTCATAAAGTCTGTTCTCCCTCCCTCTGATCATGCGCGTGGCTCTCCTCTGGATTCTCTCAAGCTTCTCCACGTTCTTCCTAAATTGTGGAGCCCAGAACTGGATGCAGTACTCCAACTGCAGCCTCACCAACGCAGAGTACAGCAGGAGGATGACATCCTGGGTTTTGCTTGAGATGCATCGGTTGATGCAAGCCAGAGTTTTGTTCGCTTTGCCAGCTGCGGTATTGCATTGGTGGCTCATATTCATCTTGTGATCAATCATGGCCCCCAAGTCTCTTCTGGTCAGGGTGCGAGCGAATGTAGCATCGCTAAGCCTATAAGTGTGATGCGGGGTTTTATTCCTGACGTGGAGAACCTTGCATTTCTCTGTATTGAATGCCATCAGGTTTTCATCCGCCCACCTTGCAAGCCTATTGAAGTCAGCCTGGATCATCAGACTATCCTCAAGTGTGAACACTCTTCCCCAAAGTGGTGTCATCAGCAAACCATTTAAAACTAACATTTACTTACCTGCTGCTTTCATTATATGAAAGACCATTACACCTTCTACACTACTTCTTCATATGAAGCTGTTAAAAGAACAACTGTTAGCTTGGTAGAGCAAATACTATATGAGCAGTTTTATTCCTAGCTGGGTATGAATTCAATATTTTCCATCTAAGGAAAAAAAAAAAAATCAAAGGAAATGACTGAGGATTCCAAATATGTATCTAATTAAACAAATATCACATCAAATTTTTTTTTTTTTGACTACTTACAGGTGTTCCTGGGGCTACTCTTGACACTATTACAGGCATCTTCTGGTCATATCCACCCTTCAAAAGAAAAATTCGGCAAGTTACAAATCATAAAGGTCATGTTTTTCAAGGTTATTCTGTGAAAGTGCACAGATTTGCATTACCTTTACATTGAAGCCAAATCTCCCATTTTCATCTGGTTTCATTCGAATCAGAACAAGATTGTCATGGGGAACACCACCGTTGGGCTAATAGAAAAGGAAGTAGATAATATTATGTGTAATTTATACTTAGCTAATACAGACTTATATTAGACTATATATAAAACCCATACTAATATCACAGCTACTCCAAATTTCCTCATCAAATATCTGATAATTGCCACAAGGGATGTGAGAAAGCAATGGAAACCAGCAAACTGTTCGTTTCTCTCATCCTAGTTGAATTTAAGGGCCCATGAACTAGCCTCAGATGGACTGTGCAGGCAAGCTGGCAAAATAAGGCATTTTTAATTCTATTAGCTTATAGTTCGCAGTCACTTAAGTGTAACTAATATAGCAGGGGTTGGCAACTTTTTTGGGCAGAATGCCAAAAATGCCCATAACCTTGATTTGTAACATGTTGGTGTGCCAGCAGCAGACAGCGGGGAAGCTGCGAGGACCCCGATCCTTGTGTCAGCACAGCCCCGGGACCTTCCGCGAAGAGCGAGTGCCAAGCAAAATGACTCTGCATGCCACGCGTAACAGAGGTTGCCTACCCCTGTATTATAGGTTTCATGCAGAGAAGTAACAAATTTGCCATTACTACTGTAAATAAATTAGTTGCATCTGAGACTGGGCAGGTCATGGTGGAAACTATAGCAGACTAACTGTAATATGGATTTAACAATGGCAGCCATTTCAGTAGGGCACTCCAGGCCCTATTCCTTTTCCAGGCTTCTAGGAACAGTTTGAAATGCTTTACTACACATCTCAAGTTCTGTGTGGCTTGGAATATGCAGATTTGCTCTCCCCACAAATTATCAGACATCCTCCATCCACTACTGCCACAACTCCCTCAACATACTTATGCAATTAAACATACTCCCTTTACCCCCTTCCAGCTCTTTGGGGTGGCGCTGACTTATGCCAAGCATACACAGTAATCTGAGGAAGCTGCAGACAGGCAAATTTTTCAGTGATTTTTTGCCTTCAACAGAATGCCATTTAAACAGCTTTGAATCTGGCTAAAGCAGTGCCTGATGAGATTCACTGTACTTCATAGATGAGGATTCATGTTTGTACAGCATTGATACCAAGAGGTAAACCTTTTAAGAGAGCAACTGTGTCAAGACCATTATAGTCTCATTCTCAAGAGAGAACTGGGATGCGACTTGCTAAAAGCCCCATCTTAATTCCCTGCACAGAACAGTCTTTAGCCCTGCATGGCTCAGGAGGCAAACGTCTGCAGATGGTAGTTCCTTCCAGGGACTGCATCGCTTAAACCTCAACGTAACCCACAAAGCCAGCCACCCTTACTCTGTACAAAGCTCTTGCTTCCAGAAAATATTTATGGCGAAGAGGAAGAAGAAACTATGCGAGACAAACTGACAACAAAGCGGGAGCTCTATGAGTTTCCCAGTTATGCATTTTAACCAGTGCTGGCTGAACACTGGAAGAATGGGGTAAGACTCACGAATAGAAATGTCAGCCCAATGCTGCATCAACTGCAGATGGTTTTAGGCTTGATGTAAATATTCTGTACTGCAAAGTATTGTAAAGAAGAAAGAGCTAATTTACAATTAAAGCTCCAAGGGAATCCTGTATGCCTTCTCCAACCACACTTGCCCTACATATTGGTAAGCACACCTATAGCCATAGGCTTTTAAACTGAAGTAATTCTCAGAGTGGGTTTTTAAGATGCTGTGGATGGAGTAAAAGTCATTGTTTGAATATATGTCCCAAAGACTTCCTAAGTATATCTATTATGCATAAAAAACTTCAAATGAGTTTAGATCAATTGAAGAGGTAGAAATGTTGGGGATTTTTCTTTAAAATAATATTCTGATGTGCAACAGAAGAGAAATAATGTAGTTGCTTGAAAATTAATTTAAAGTGGTAGTCTACTTGGAAAAGCTCCTCTCCAAAAAACATCCTGAAGTTCTGGGTTTATTGTGGCTTGAAGATTTTGATGTCATGCACTCAGGTTTACAAGTGGAAAAATAATACAACTCCAACCCTGCAAATTCAACTCAAAGTTTGAGCGCTATATTGTGTTTCTTCCTCTTTCAAAGTACCCAAAATAAAAGCACTTGTTAGAACAAAGCTGACTTTCAGTTACAATTCTGTATTGCTTTTTGAGAGTTTGCACACATGTAACTCACTGGAATTCAACAGACAATTAGGTTGACAATGCACAAGAAGGAAGAGAATACAGCTCATTCCAACACAGGTGAGTTGGCTCTGAAGGGCTGTTAAGAGGAGTTAAAAAAACCCAACCTAAATGGTATTTTTGACACAAGTAAACATGACTGAACACATATCAGGAAAAGCTCTGTTGAGTAAAGCATCGTTTTTCAGAGCTGTACTACACTTTTAAGTCACTTAGCTTACTGAAGACAAAGAGAACTTTTATTTTACGTTTTAATTAAATAAAATGCATTCTCAAAAATGTTCCAACATTTCATGCTTCACTTAAAGGCTCATCCTCTTTCATTCACGGAAAACTTCCAGCCCTCATGGTTGCAGGTAAAATATTTAAAATGTGACCTGAACACACCCCAGAAGTTCAAAATCCAGTAAGTACATAACAACAACCCAAATTTATTTTTAAAATCTCCACTTTGGGGAGCATGATTTGTAATTTTATGAATGTCTGAGATTGGCAGTCTTGTTTATATAGTATTTCATAGAAGTAGGAATAAAACAATTCTCCCATCCTCCAAAAGTTTTCATTTCCCACATAAGGATAAAACGAAGAATATCTTAATTTGACATCTACCCATTTGGAACAGCCAAATGATTATGGGCGCTTCTGCCCAATTGTGAGTGCAGACTTAAACCTGGATAACTTAACCACCAAACTACTAGACATCCTTGCATAGATCTCTCCCTAGATTTGACTAGGAGTTCCATCCTGGACCTGAGAAGTATTACTTGATGAAATTTTCATCAAAACCAGTGCACTGCATGGAAGATCTTGATTTTGAAGCAGTAGCATTTACTGACCAATTGCTGCTAAGAATTCCTGACTAGCTCTAACAGTTACTGTATTTTCTCACATACATGCATATGGAGACTACTTGGCTCTTTTCAATATCAAAGATCAACCCATGGAAACCAGTATTCAGGAGCAGCTCAGATTTCAGCTTTAGTTAAGCAGGAAAAGGTAGGCGAGTCAACTGAAGATTAGGCTCTGTCCTTGTTATGTGCAGCCATAACTCTGAAAAAAATCTTTTTTCTTCTTCATCTGCCTTTTAAAAACAAGGTTGTATTATATTCTAGGATGTATATATGCAAGAAAATATGGTCTCTCTCTTCTTTTAAATCTCTGGGGCAAATTTATTACCAGTGCATAAGATAAAAGATTAAACATTAAGATAAAAGATTCAAGATAAAAGTGGGAGGTACATAAGATGCACTTTCAAGGAAGGGTCCCATAGGGTTTAAGAATATCCCCAAAAAGTCTTTGTATGCTTACTCAAATATTCAATTTGGTGAAACTGCCATGAGGAAAGTGGGATGTTTTGGCAGTTCGGGTAGGTGAAAATGTATGTCTGATCAAAATGGCTTCAATGTAATGCAAGAATACAAGCACCGTCACTGAAAGTAATTACTTCGCTAGAAAAGCAGGAGGAAATCATTCAGAGGAAAAACAAGTTGATCCAACAGCTTACTGTGGATTTTTCAGGCGATGTGGGAACATCAAATGTTTCATTAATATGGTTATCCAGGTCTTGCTGGGAATGAGAATGATGAATTTGGTTCCAACTGTTCTTTTTCGATTGTTTGGGTGGTAATGCAGGTGGCTGCCCATCTACAGGGGTCTCCTGGGATCTAGACAGAAGGGTGAAAGTAGAAAACAAGTTATATTTTGAAAATTATGAATAAGATCCCAAAGCAAATTAAACAAATGGTTATGTAACTCCAGACAGAGAGAGTGAAAAAAAATCTGCCGTTTTCTTTTTCATTCAGAACATTTGTGTAATTTCAACAATTCAAATTGTGCATTTAATTGAAACAGAAAATACTGAAGTGTATGGTTTCTAAAAAGGAATGGCAAACATTCAAGGCATCGTTAAGCTAAATTCTTGTCCACTGCATTGTTTCTTTTGACCTTGCTTACTCTTTTTCAGCCATTTAATCGTTTGAGATTATTTTTATAAATCTCAAGTTCCTAGCAATAAATTTACTTCCAAAACAAATACCTATAATTTTATTTATTTAATTAATTTTTATATATATATTTTTTTTTTACCAAAAAGAAAAGCAATTAGCTCCCACCTTAGATTAAGATTAGCCACCTGCCTGCACGTGATACA
Source organism: Alligator sinensis (assembly GCF_000455745.1). NCBI lineage: Eukaryota > Metazoa > Chordata > Crocodylia > Alligatoridae > Alligator > Alligator sinensis. Next base: position 96,458 of record NW_005842285.1, on the reverse strand, counting down.
TCCCTTACTCCCGCAGAGCAGCAGCAGTTTCTGCCCTGGCGCACCAGGCCGCTCTCTGCCCCCCTACCAGACTCCAAACTTAGACTTTTGACCAACTGGCCCAGACTGGCCTCCAGCATCTGGAAGTGTCCCAGCCAACCCAGGACGTTTGGTCACCCTGATTTTGCAGCTAATTTTTACCAAAAGTACCTCAAAAAAAGAATAGTTCTAACAAAATTTGTATTTATGAAATGACATGTGTGCTTGCTAGACCTGAAACCATGGTGCTCAAAATGAATCAATATACACATTTATCTCTTCTTCTCGATTAACAACTCAACTACATACTTTTCTACTTACATTAATACACAACTCAGTTGTACAGTAAGACTTTACACTTACAAATTAAAGGGATAATTTTCACAGGTATGAAGGGGTAGTTTAGTGTTTAAATCCCATGACTGACAGTAATCTCCTAAACACTAACAAAAGGTAGCCCTCCTTGCTGCCAACCACATGAACCTCTTTTTATTAAACACCCACCTACTTCCTAGATGATTCAGATGGAACAGCATAACCAATAATCATTAAAAAAAACAACTCACAAGAGCATCAGTAACTTTCCTCAGGTAAATTAGTCCCTCTGACTTCTCTTGTTCTGTTCACACAATTAACTGTTAGCAGAATACAGCTCTTATGAGACATTATAGAAGTTCAGCTCAATGCAAGACCTAGCCTCCCTGGGGCAGCCACATGTCTAATTCAATACAGTACAATTTGTTATTTTCTAGTTATTAAAACAGAAAGCATCACAAAGCTATGGTCATGTTATAGAAAGAAAAGAATATGGCTGTAGTAGCATGAAATATTGTGGGTAACATTAAATGAGGAAATCTATCAAATATAGAATATTTTCTGATAAACAGTGTTTTTTAAACCACAAAGACAATGTCTTTCCACATGAAGGAAGATGAGGATGGCAATGTTTCACTGAAAAAAGTATGTACTTTTCTCCTTCAGGTTTTCATACAATCTAGTAAGTCTCCCTCATTTATTAGAAACAACCTATGTAATCATGTAAACAGACATAACTGCAGATTTGTGTGTTATTTCTCGATTTAAAAAAGGAGCTTATACCTATTTATAAATTTTGACAGACGGTCTCAATTTCCAAATTTTCGCTAATTAAAATTTTTACATCAACAGATGATGGGAAAAAAATGTTCATGCTTCTTCTCTCGCATACTTCATTCCCACCTCTACACATCATTAATGTGGTGGAGCCACACAACTACTTTATTGTTGACCCTTGCCAGGTCTTCATCCTGGGTGTGCTGCACATGGGAGGAGGCAGTCCAAGAACATTGGACTGTTCTTTAAGCCAATCATATAGAGCGTGGCATTGAAGTGACCAGCTTTAACATGAATCCTGTCTAGATTATTTCATAAATTGTGGGGGAGCTTGCACCTGGGTGGACAGGGCGTTGTGCTGGGTTGCTTATGAAGCACTTGAGATGGGACTCAGTCACATCCTCCTTTTTGTGGGTTTTTTTCAGGTGCCCATAGGGCACTGCTCCCACCTCCACACTGTTCCAACAGTAGCCACGTCTCCTGACTAAATGACTTCCTTGACTTCGGTTGTTTATGTACTGGTTGCTCCAAAACTTCATGAACCAAGTGCTCCTGGTTTTGTTGGGCACGCTGAGCAAGGCCAAGGCCAAATATTCAAGCTAATATTTAAAAATGGAATAACGGATGGTTATAACAAGGTGAGAGTCATATAGAATAGGAACTAAAATAATGTTTAATAAACATTTCTCATAATATTTTCTACACAGAACAGACAATAAAGAGTCATGTTAGCTTCAAACGAGCACAACAGAAACAGATTTTCAATAGTTTTCTAGACAGAGAAAGACTGATATTACTAACATTTACCAATTAATTCCCAGCACAACTGTAAGTTATTTAGGCACTGGCCTATTAATGTCACCTAGGGCTTTTTAACTGCCTGAATATTTATTCATTTAAGAATCTGGCTAAAGTTGACGCACCTTTTAAAAAGTGATGGGTAGGATAATAGTAGGTTTTTCCTGTGAATTTTAACTTCTTAAAGATTGAAAAAAGTTTAAAAAAAAAAGAGACACAACAAATAAGCATTTCCGAAAACAAAGAAAAACGGTGGTTTAAGGTTTGGCTTCATTTGTGCATGTGCGTCTTAACTTGAGAAATCTCTGTGGAACATATAAAGCTAATAGTAAACATTTGAAAAAGTTACTTAATTGAACACTTTGGTAGTAGCAATGCAACTTGCTGTAATATATTAGCGTAAAGAATTGTGAGAACTAACAATCCAGCCTTGGGCAAAAACTTCACTGCTTTATATTTGCCCAGTCAGCTTTAAATTTCCTTATGAATGCTTAGACAATGGCAGTGAAAGCAGCCTATTTTACAGTCAAAGCAGCTCTGTGTTGGTACATTCAGCAATTTACATAATAATAAAATAAAACAAAAAAACTCCACAGTGACAAGCTTTGTGTGGTTTTGTTAGATATCAGGTCGGTCTTCTAATACGTTAACAGAAATAGTTTCATATTTGTGGTATAAATGTATTAAAATAAACATCTATCACCTATTTTAAGAATTAACTTAGACTGTTTTTAATTATCTTACTAAATTGCAGGCAGGAACATCCAGATTAACTGAAATAGCAGGAGAAATCTAAGCACAAACAACAATATTTAATGCTTGCTCTGGTCTCAGTATAATTCACTATTATTTAGAAGGGTTCAACATAAACATATTTATTCAGGGAAAATTTGGATACATTTCTACAACAGCCCTGTCTCTTGAAAAAGAGAAATTATATTCCACATTAATTCTGTCAACAAACCTAGCTTTAAGCATAAGTTTTTTTCAAAAGTAAAAGTTTCCAGAATCTTAAATGTAATATTTTAAAGTTAGTTACCCAGGACTCTAATTTGACTTGATAATCTAGTTGTTTTGCTATGAACTGAATTCAGACTTTACCCCAAATATGTGAGGTTTTAGACACTGATAATTTACCATCTTAATCCTTATGAGTCAAATTTAATTTTATTTAAAGACTTCTCACCACAAAGGCACACTGAGATGCACTTTATGCACAGTTCTGACAAGAAGCAAATCTGTTGTACTGAATTACTTTTGTTGCAAATATTCCATAATTAAAAAAAAAAAAAAAGAAACAACAGCATTACTATTCCTACTACTTTTTAAACCTTAAAACAGCAGAAAGAAAAAGGAGCAAATGTTTCTGGCACTGAAAAGTATATTAAATTAAAATGAAATGCATTATTCTACAATAGTTAGAATAAAATGTGCAATAAGTATTTAACCACTGTATTATTGTTCATTCCCTCTTGCCTAAAAAGCGTTCATGGTTTACAGTGCAAAGGACATTAAAAAAATAGAGATACTGAAAAAGCACGTGCTTCTTGTACATATTTAATGGATCAAGTAAGTGCTCGGCAACATAGTACCCAGACTTGTTAGTACACAGTAGTTTAAAGCATATTTTCTGACCCCAGATTCCTTATAACATTCTATATTCTGGTTCCTCTGGAAGTTACCAGATATTGATTTGATCACAATTCACCTGAGATTGTCAAAGGAGCAGGAGCAGAGCTAAATTTTTTTAAAGTACCTGAATACTTAGTAACCACTGTGCCATTTTAAAAAATGTTCAGTCTGTCTATTTCTAGAACCCAAAACCTAATTTTACCATCATAGCAATTTATAATATTTATTTATTTATTTTTGGCTTCCCTGCCTGTTGACAAAAATACCAATTAAAAAGTTTTAAACACCTCCAAAACATTTCAAAGGGCCAGCTGGACAAATGTACATTAACAAAGGTGGCTGAGACTCCAAGACAGCACCTCTTTCAATGAAGTACTACTCTGGAGCACTTTACTTTTTTTTTATGTTTGCCTGGGGGAGGTGGACAGGGTGGACAGGGAGGGGAGTGGGTAGGTAGCCTACCTGCTGTCCAGCTGCCAGGTCCTGCCTGCTCTAGGTCCCAGGGAGTGAGCATCCACCACCTGCCTGTTCATCTCTGTTCTGGGATCTTTGCTTTCCCATCCCCTCCATCTTCTATCCCTCTGAGGGTGGCAGAGGGGGTTGCTGCAAGTGAAGGTCACTTCAGCTTGCTCTAATGCCCACTGGCGGGTGCTAAAGGTGGCAGAGTTTTAAAACATTCCAGCTGGGGAATGGGACAGTGGGGGCCTATGCATAGGCTCCGACTAAAACATTTACAAGCATGTTTCACTTAGAAACATTTCAACTGCTATATCTGGAGGCACCATGTTCTCTTGCATCCAATCCCTCCTTTACTCCATGCCATGCTTTATGCAATGAACACCTTTACCTGTACCAAGCTACAAAGCCACAAACCCTCTCTTCTCTTGAGTCTTTTCAAATCTTGCTATTGTGATGACCTTAACAAAAAACTCCGCTATTTAATACCTCTACTACTTAATGGAAAGACAAAGTGGAAAGTGGGAAAAGTCAATACTCACAATACTACCAACCTAAAACTAGAGAGCAAATGTACTGAAAAAACGTACAAAAATGTAGGCATTTCATTGCCTCACTCTCCACTACCCTTAGTTTGCTGCCCATCATCAGACTATGAAATGCTCCCAAGCAGGAGGCACATCTACCACTGCACAGCACCTACTGTCAGGGAGTCCTAATACGTCACTCCATTAGATATGCATCACACTTCAAAACCTTGATATTTTTAGATGTTACTGAACTGACCTTACTATTCCAACGAGTCTGAAAATGAGAGTTTTATGTTATAGGACAGGAGATTCCCAGCAGCTATTCTAACCCTGAAAGTGCAAGACATCTCATAAAAAAAGATGAGAAAAATTGTGTCTTAGAAAGGGCTTATGTCACATTAAAGGATTTTTTAAATGTATTAATTCCTTACTGCAAAACAGTCTGGCACAGTTGGGCTACATAAGGAGAGGAGATAAAAAAAGAGAGCCCAAGTAAAACCATAACAACTTTCTGAAGCGTTTTTTCTGAAATATAAAACATACATGAAAGACAATGATATGGGGATGATCTGCATAATTTGCCCATTGAGATCATCTCAAACCGGGGTCATTTGAGCCCAGTTTTCCTCCTGCCCAGGCAGGGGGTCGGACTTGAAGATCTACAAGGTCCCTTCCGACCCTACTTCTATGATTCTATGAAACTTATTCTAATGACATTTTCACGCTACATCACCAAGTTTTCAATGTATCTACATAGAAACAGATTAGGTGGTGGCTGAGTGATAAAAATGCATATTATGGACTTCTTATCACTTCACCCGAGTTCTGCCTACTCATCCACTTCCAACAGAATTTCTAACGTTTCAAATTTATGAGCAACTTAAAATAATCTCACTTTCAAATAAACCTATCACATATTTTAACATGTTCCTACAAACATGGAATCCCAACCAAAAAGATATTGCCTTGGATTCAACATAAATAATTTTATGCCCATCACTACTCCAGAATTAACTTTGTTAACCAGTGACCCTACAAAGGTAGAAACGTAGAGATTATACTTGTGAAAAGGAAGATTCTTGCATCTAGAAAAACTACCGTTTTTCTGATTTTAGATATTATTTTTAGTTTCCCTTCTTTGTAAAAATCTTGAATAACTGGATCCACTGTACTAGGAATGCTCAGCTTTACAGGGAGAGTGATAATGAAAATTGTTTTAAAGTTTGAGGATTTTTCAAGTCCCCCCTCCCCTCCCCTTAACTATGTGGCATATACAGAATATAGATTAGAGTGATAGAAAGCTTCTGTTGCAACTCATTCTGAATGATTCATGTAACACATTTTAACTTTTGTTCCTAGACAGTAATACCAATACAGTCTTAATAACCATTTCTCAAAATGACATTCTCTCTCATGCTAAGAATAGATGCCAGATTTCTTCTGGGACAAAGCCTTTTATTCTGGGATCCTACAGACCTACATTCCCATCATTTCACTTTAAGTACCTGTGAAGTATTTGAGATACCCTCCTCTCTTTTCCCCCCTCACTTGTTTTGATGCAAATGAAAGCTCAGGACAATCAGACCCAGGATAAACCAGACATCCGTTTTTACTCCCAGAAAATAATTCTTGCTTACACACTCAGAAGACATTTATACATGTGTCTGGGAGGTGTCACGGGGGGGGGGGGGGGGGCATGGCAGCAGCTTTAATTAGAGCAGTTCCAAGAGCCGCTCTAATTAAAGAGCCTGGAGCATCAAGTGCATCAACGTCCCTGTGCTGAAAAATAGTGGTGGGGGCGCTTTAACTAAAGCTTAGCGAACAAGCTTTAAAGTGCCCCTGCTGCCATTTTTCAGAGTGGGGACACTGATGCACGTGACAATGGAATCTGCTGGAACACAGTAATAATCATGCTCCAGCAGTCTTGATTAATCTGCTCTGACGCACGATTAATCTGAGCCTACTGTGATACACTGTAACTACAGAGCATTGGAGCAGCCTTGCTGCACGTGTGTGGGCACCAAGAATGGCAGTCATGTAACCCCCATCAGGCTCTTATTTTGGTAACATTTTTCTCTCTCGTGGGGTCTGTTAGGTAATGTCCTCTAAAATCTATTATCTGCAAGTAAGTTTTCTGGGTCTAGTTTTACTGATAAAAATTACAAGAAGTTAGTATACTGTTCAAGGGAGAGACTACAAATATTGGAGCCCCTGGAAGTTACAAAACTATAATGATTAGTCAAACTTACGGCGATGACTCTAGGATGATGCTGTTCGCCTGCGTGGAAGATGGAGATCTGTGATTTGCAAAAACTTCACTTGGTGAGCTGTGAACTACATGGTCCACTAAGTGTCCAACTGAAGATGGTCGTAAACGGGTTCCCTCTTGAGTGAAAGCAGAGTTGCGACTAAATGGGGGGGAAAAAAGTCAAGTAGTTGGAAAAAATCAAAAAAATGCAAAAACATTTAATTTCCCCTTTTTAAAAAAAATAATCGAGTTGCCTTCTAAATGTAAGCATATGATCCTATAAATAATTTTAAACCACTCAATAGTGAATTCTCATTCTATTAAGAGATCCTTTTCTCAAACCTTTAAGTTAAAGTTTTAAAAATTTATTAAAACAATAATAGAATCAGATAAGTTAGCTATTATTCATATGTACTGCATACGTTCCAAAAATCCTTTTGTCATAAATACTAAAGGTCATTCATATAATAGTTCTAGGAAAGAATAAATAAATTGCACTTTAAGTGCTACAGTCCAATGGGTGGGTCACTGGACAGTCAGGAAGACCTGGGGTAAAATTCTGCCCCTACTGAAGTCAATAGCAACCGTCCAATGAGCTCAAAAGAGTCAGGATTGCAGGTCTAGAATTCTATTTCTAGCTGAGTCATGAACCTTGTTGCGGGACGCATTTCATTTCTATCTCAGTCTACTTCTGAATATATGGCAGTTGCTTTCATTTTCATACACAGAGTTCATAGCTTTAAAAAAAATGCTATTTAAGGTGTAAGGCATTATTATTCAACCCATAAAATCTCAACTCTAGGTTATGTCATATATTAACATAACGTTCACTGGAATAACTGTTCTGAGGACAAAAGAATCAGACATCATCACCCCTTATGCAATAATGAACTAGAAGGTTCTAACTCAGAATCTGTTTCAATACAATGAAAGAATCATTTTGTTATTTTATAGCAGAAAGGCAAGAATGCTTTTCATTAAATCATAACCATACCAAAAGTACTTTATGATCTTTTAAGGAGTAAGGTTTGCAAAGAACAAGAGGACTAAGCCAAAGAACCCCCACAAGCATTTTCTGATGTCTGTCACCGTGTCATTTTCCTGGAAGATCTTTTAACAGAAGTTCTGCATTATGCAGTCAAAATGTTAAAAAGCTACTGCAATTTAAGCACCTAATATTACACTTCCTATAATGCTGCATATTTCTGAGATGTACTCGGAATGATTATCGGTAACATTAAGTTTACAGTTCTAAATAAAGGAAGATAAAAAAGCCTGTTTGTTGAAATTACCGTGAAACTGAAATAGATTTATTTTGCTAAAGAATTAATTAAACAAATGAGTTTATTTATAAATAAGGATGGACAGACATGCTTGTGAGAGCACATCATTCTACTTACTGATTTGGGGTTCCAGGTGGAGATCGTGATGGTAGGCTCTGAGTTTCTAACCTGTCATCTGACAGTGAATTTCTACTTACTACCTCCCAGTCCATTCCACTCATCAATTTCCGTGCCAATGGTTTACTTGGGGACCTAAAAGAACAAATGAAAATAATTTACCCTAAAATACGATTATTTATATAAAGCTATTAGACTAAATTAGGAGCCCCCCTCCACAAGAGAGGAAGGACACGACTGAGGTAGAGCACTGGTGACTATCTATCATAATGAAGAAAGCCAAGTTAAGAAAATAAAATCTGCTGTGTAAAAACCTAGATAGGAATATCAGTACTAAAAATCTCCTAAAAGAACAGCTATAGCCTTTAATATAGAGATGGAGTTGGAAATTGGTATACAAGTCTGGATTCTTCCAGTGTCACCTCTCAAAGAAAGATGCGATGTATTTCTGCTCCTGAGATAAGTTTCAACACAAAAAGGCAGGTACAGAACCATTAGAAGCAAAAAGCTGATGAGCTAAAAGTGCAAGGACTCCCTCTCTTCACTTTCTTGCTTTCCAGTAAGGGTAAAAGATTAGATTCCAATATGAAATTGCATAAATACTCTAATTTGTCCTGCCTGTTTTCTTTTCTACCTTACTGACTGTCTTAAGACTTCTTATAAGCCTCTCAAAACTTATCAAGTACCAACCTAAAATAAGTTAGCTCTTTGCCTTATTGCTCCCGTTGGAAGGCCAAGTCGGAATCTCCTTCCCCCCTGTATGTAGTTAGGAACCTGATTTCCAGTCTAAATTTATTCGTAGTCAATTTATACTTTTTTGTTCCTGTGCCAACACGGTCCTTTAGCTTAAGTTGTTCTTCTCCCTCCTGGATGTATTTATATAAAAAGCATCATATCTCATCTATCTTCATTTATCATATCTTAACGATCTTCATTTCGCCAGGTTAAGCCGGCCAACCTCTTTTAGTAAAATGGATTCTCCATTTTCCTGACCATCCTACTCTACTTAGCATCTGTTCCAGTTCAAATTCATCTTTCTTGAACAGGGGTGACCAGAATAGTATGCAGTATTCCCTTTCTGTACTGGAAATATCCTGTCCAATACATTTATGATAGTTTTTGCCCTTTTTGTGACCATAACATATAGGTAGCTTGTAGTCACTCGCAGACACTAATATACCCAGATCTTTTTTCATCTGTCCTTTCCAACTGATGAACCTTGACCTGATAGCAGGAATTCTTCTTAGTAGTCCCTAAGCACACGATCTGGCACTTGTGACACCAAATATCATCTTTTTTTTTTTTCCCTTATACCACTCCTCCCAAAGTCATTCAGTTCCTCCTGTACCTTATTCTGATTCTCCTTTGTTTTGGTGATGCCTCACAATTCTGTCATCACCTGGCTTCATTTTATGCCATGGTTATTTCATATCTCTTCCCCATTATCTCCCTGCACTTAAGTATTCTTTGCTCCAAATTTGTTTTAGAGCCTTGAAAACTACTGAGGTGAAACTTAACAGGCTTTCAGTTGCCCAGATCACACTTCCTCTTTTTAAAAATAGAGACATGTCTTCTTCTCCAGTAGAAGTGTTACTCCCGCTTGATAGATTTATTAAAATTCCTTGTCATCAGACTCGCAATTTTGTGTGCCAGTTTTTTCAGCATTTTAGAACCAAGATTATTTTGCCCCTTGGTTTGTACCTAGCAACTCCTCTGAAGTTTGCCCCAATCTCATATGTGGCAACTGCCAATGCTACATTCTCCATCCCAGTGGCCACCATGCTATTGCCCTATAACTCTAATATAATAAAAGCTGTAGTGCATCCGTCTGTGCGTCTGTCCGTCCATAACACTCCGGGCCAACTGCATATGTGCCACCCAGAGCCTGACGGACAGACAGACATACAGGTGGAGGCAGTTGGGGCCAGGGTGTGCTCCCCACTGAGGGGGGACTGGCCCCAGGGTGTGGTGCAGGGCGTATGGCCATGTGGGGGGGCGTGGCACGTGGCACACGAGGGGCATGGCGCATGGCTGCAGAGTGCTGTGCAGGGAGCGGGCAGTGCGTGCTGGCTGCAGCACACTGCCATGGGGCCCGAGTGTGCCCCCCCGCACCCGCTCCCTGTGTAGCACCCCACAGCTTCACGCCATGCCCCCTCCCCCGGGCTGGGAGCATGCACCAGGTGCAGCTGTGGGGCGCACAGGGTGGGGATGTGGTGTGTAGCCACACCATGCCGCGAGGGAAGTGGGCACATGGGGGGTGGGCAGCGCCTGCCAGTCGTAGCATGCGGCTGTGGAGTGGGGTGCGCCCCCCGCACAGCCACGCACCATGCCCCTTCACGCACACAGGCGGTGGGCAGGGTGAGGCTGGACCTGAAGCAGCATGGGGAGGGCACT
>NW_005842285.1:74521-85880 GCF_000455745.1 Alligator sinensis | reverse complement strand
TCCCCCCCCCCCCTTTCATGACAGGCAATTTGCTATTATACCAGAATCCTCCTTATAAAACACTGAGGCAAAATATTTACAGTGGTTATCTTTAACAAGGACTCCGCCCTCTCCAGAGCAGCCCCACTTCCTACTTCCTTGTTCTCTTTATGTATGTGGTTAAAAAACATTTTGCTATTTTAGTTTCCTTTGCAAAGTCTAGCTTGCCCTGTCTTGGGCCAGTTCTTACTTCATCCCTGCACTTCCTCATGTCCCAACCATACCTAGCTTTGCTGTTCAATCCTCTTCCCTATTCCTTATAGGTTTTCTGTCTATGCTTTTTAAGGCATCTCCGTAAGGTCTGGAGTCCCTCTCTGCACATTTTTCCCTTTTACTTGGGATGAAAACTAGTTTTTACAACACCTCCCGCTTAAAGAAATTCTACTCCCCCCCCCCCCCCCCCACACACCACCCCCGCGTCAAAAAAAATTTCCCCCCCCCCCCCCCCCGCAAACACACACATTCAAATCCTTGAGCTTTTATCCAGGTGATTTCACTAACTAAGCCCTTTAATATTCAGAAGTTACAGACCTGTTTATTTTACTTCTTCATTTAAGTTCACTTTCTACAATCACTTGTCTTTAACTTCTTCAACAACTACCAAAACAAAGGTTAACACTGCTGTTTCCATTGGTTACGTGATTAATGAAGAAATAACATTTGTTCACCGATATATCTAGGTAAAGCCCCCATATTGACAATTCTCCAAAATATTTCTCTAACCACCTGAAAGAGATCTCTGCTCACATCCAAATCCAGGATGGTGTAATACCTTAGGATTTACCAGGAAACCTATTATTTAGGAATTTTATTAGTAGATGTTTAGGATTGTGAATCCAAAAAGATGACAAAGCCAGCAGGGAAATACAGATCGCCCGAAAGAGGGACTAACATAAGAGGGATGGGGGTGAGAAGGGAAACGCGACTACGTTACAGAAAATACAATGGTAGCCAGAAAAAAAATATCATAATTAGCCAAATTCAGGAACGGGATATTTTATATGCTTATTTATTTACTCTTACAATTTATTTCAGTTTTGTGCCTTATCAAGCCATGCAGAAGAAGCTTGAAAAAACCCAAGCTCTAAGATGCACAAAATGTCAGCCAGAAATGGTTTATTCCCTGTATGGTGATATGCACTGACCCTACATTTTGGCTATCGCTTATTATTTTCTTCTGCCAAAGTTATTAGTTAGTTTGTTTTTTACAGCACATGGATTAAAACAACTTTTTTTGATGAGTTACAGAATGTTACAGATATGTATAGTAGCTAAATTGTGAATGATCCAATTAAAGCTGGACACAACTTTTTTCACAGTGATAGCTCAGTCTGAACATACTGCTGCATTAACTATTAAAGAGAGAGAGTAAGAGAAAGTGTGAGTGAGCAGAAGGAAAGGAAACATCTCATGTCTGCACTGATGTATAAGCACATTATTCCTTTTCTCTAGCAATGGTTATCATTAGCCAGATCCTGCTGACGTTAAGCTTACAGTTGCATCAAACTATGGCCTTTGCCTGCAGAACACTAAATGGCAGATGTGCAGAGGTAAACTGTGGTATAACTGGGGTTGTTTAATTCAGGATAGAAAAGTATCGAGCTGGCTAGTGACATGCAAAAATAATTTTAAGGAACAGAATAAATAGAAGCTACAGGAATCATGAGTCAATGAGTTAATTTCCAAAAGCAGCTTTCAATGTATTTAAGCCAAGCAACGACTATCAAATACATAAAGTAAATACTAAGTCATCCTGATCTCAAAAGTACTGTAAAACAAAACAAAATGACAATATTTTTGCTCCCAATACTAATGAACTAAATCATGATGCAATACAAGATAAATAGATAGAAATCAGCAAAAATAAAGACCTTACAGTCTTTATTATAAATGCAGGTTATTTGTTCATAGTTTTGCATTAGAGGAATGTAATGCTTCATATTAGTATACGATTTGTTAATAAACACCTTCAGCTCCAGATTTAGAGGCAGTCTCATGTTAGTGTGCTCAAATTTATACTGAAAGGGGAAGAGGGTACAATTTCATGCTCTATGTCAAATAATTTGTAGCTACTACGTTTTAAAACCCTCAACCTATCCTAGGCCACAACAGATGAATACAACTTTCTATAAAATGAAGAAAGCTGGTGTTTTTAATTCTAGACGCAATCCCTTTCAAGAAAACCTACCTTATTTACTGCACACAAGTTCTGATCTCTTGGAACTACACTTGATCTGAGCCGAAAGGCTGAAAAGTACTACACGCGTCTACCATCATAAACTGCAATGTTTGCGAGTAAACTTTTGGTTCAGCTACTTTATTAGCAGGTCTGTGTCCCACCCACATGGTTGGGCTTGTTGCCTCTATTTCCTGTTCTTTGTGGAAATTTCGAAGAAAAGTTACCACAGTACACAGCAACAGAGCTTTTCAATGCTGTGGTTTTTTCTATTTTTGACCTTGGCACTAATTTTCAATACTTCTCTATCTGACTAAACATTATCTCTCCCTCTGGTTACAGTCATACCATGACATACTTCAGCTAAGTCTTCTTCTGTATAGCATTAATTCTAGAAATCATCTAAAATAATTTTCTGATATGGGTGGGGGGAGGCTGAACCACCAAATCATTATAAATGCTTTTTGGACTTGGAGAATTAAGTACAGCCCTCAAATAGGATGCCTCATTGGAAAAGTTGATATCAAAGGTATCAAAAATATGGGCCACATGCCAGATCTGGCCTGTGGAGCCCTGCCATCCATTCCCCCACGCTGCCTTAGACCTTATCAGACCTGTGGCACAGGGTCAGTCCACGGGCCAATCCGGCCCATGGCCCCCTCCCCCAGTGTACTTGATCCAACGGTGCTCGAGGAAATCTGGGACCCACGCTGCGTGCAGCGCAGACCCCGGGGTGGGCAGAACAGTTTTGTTGCTGGGTGCAGTGCAGTTCAGCTGAAGCAGCAGCTGAGCTGCATATGGTGCCCACTCAAGCTGGTCTGGGACATGTGTTGCATGTGACACTTGCAGACACCATGTACAGCACAGGTCCTGGACTGGCTGGAGCAGACAGTGTGTGCAGCACAGTTCTGGAAACATGGGAGTGGGGAGCAGGTGCTGCATACTGTTCAATCTAGCCAGGGTGGCCACGGCATGCAGCTGCTGCTGTGGCTGGACTACACCATATGCAGCACCTGGTCAGGCCACTCCAGGTTCGGTCCCAGTCTGGCTGAAGCAGCCATCAGATCATGCATGCTGGGAGGAGGGTCCAAGGGTCAGGCTCGCTCTGCACACCAGCCCAATGTCACTCTTGGACAACAAAGTTACATATTTCTAAGCTTCTAAAACTATTTATCAGCTTACTTGCCAAAACAGACTAACCAAGAGCAAACCAGATGCATCAAAAGCCCACAGAGTGAATGGGGATCTTTTCATTGATAAACCTTGGATCAAGCCCCAGACGTGGTTTTAAATAGGTTCCCAAGGCATAGAAACCACCACCTTTTTGAACGTGCCTCATTGTACATAAAGAAGATAGCATTATGAGCACTACATTCAGTTTAGTGTACTTGACCAGTAACTATGAACTGTCAAGCCATCACTTTAAACAGCTTATTCTAGAGCAATCCCATCCAGTGTTCTTGCTTTCAAAACAAAAAAGCTACAAAAATATCCACCAAGCAACAGTATGTAGAAATGGTTCCAACAAGCATTTTTTTAAAGTGAGATCTACGCTAAACAGAACTATTACTATATCTAGTACTGCAGGAATACAGACTTTCCCAGGAACATAAACAAGAGGCTGTGGCTGGGTGGGGGGGGGGAAGCCTATCTACACTACTGAGGCAATCAGCACTTCCTATGGTTGTGGGGGTAGAGTGTGGATGTGTGGGGATTGTGGGATGTGGGAACTCCCCACATGGCGCACAGGCTCCGCCGCCAGAAGCAGGCCCAAGGGATGCAGTGCACAGCTCTAGCCAGAGCTGCACATGGCAGCAAGGAGCGCAGCCAGGCTGGCCCACCTCTGTCACATGGGGCTCCCTACAGCACATGTGCATCTCCTGGCACTCATGCACCACTGGGGGAAGCTCCACACAATGGGAGGGAAGCCAGCTGCCTTCCCTGCTGCCTGCCTGCCCACCCTGCCCTACACCCACACCCTGCCCACCCAAGCTGTACACTCCCAATGCACCCCATGGCACAGGCTCTGCACTTTTGCCAGTCTCAGCCCCATGCTCCCTGCCCCAAGCCAGCTGCAGCTCCCCTGCCGAAGCTCCCCCCACCCCCACTGCTTCCCCACCTGCTGCCCTGAGCAAGCACTGCAGCAGGAAGACGAGGAGCTGCCAGACACTGGGGAAGCTGAGCAGGTCCCCAGGTGGCTGCTGCAGTGGCAGCACAGTCCCAGAAACTGTGCGCTGGCTGGACCGGGTCCTTCTGCGCATGAGGGTGGGAGCAAGGCGCAGGTCGGGCAGGTTACAATTAATTGGTGGATGCCCGTGGGCTGGAGGAAATTGCCTGGAGGGCCAGATCCAACCTGTGGGACGTATTTTGCTTGCCCCTGTCCTAAAGGCACTGTATTTCAGGTCTTGAAGATATGAGGCGGTGAAAGCTCCATCCTTGGAGGTTTTAAAGACCCAGCTAGTCAAAGCTTTGGCTGGGATGATGTAGTTGGGGCTGGTTCTGCTTTGAGCAGGGAGCTGGGCTACTTGTGACCTCCTGACTTCCCTTCCAACCCTAACCTGATGGAATGCGTCTAGGACAGAGCCAAATACCTCTCTCCTTATTCCACATGCTAGGGATACTTGAAAGGATCCCAGACTTGACAATCTTGGCTTTAAGCCTCTCCTAGAAGATGGATTCCCAAGCTAGTGACCCCAGCAACACGAGATGTTAGCTCCGAACCGACTCAAAGGGAAGAGTGCCACCTACTGAGTAAAAAACCATCATTTTCTGAAACATCTGTGTGCTCCCTGGAGCCAAAATCAGCCTGCCAACAATGCTAAGTTATAGAGATCTAGAAAATTCATAGTATAACAGGAGTGTATAGATTTCCACTGGTTCAGAACTTTCTGAAAATTACTAAAAAAAAAATAAACTAACACCCCAATGTTAAATACAAAATAAAATCTACAAACAGAGCAAATAGCTCCTACAAAATTAAGTTGCTGAGCATCAAGCATTCAGATCACTCAAAAAATGCATTTATGGAATTGTGGTTTCATAGAGGTACCCAGCAGGAAGCACAAGTTGCAGACAAATACAATTAATATTTCCACAAGGTAATTACTGTATACAGAAGAACAAGTTAGTGATATACACATACTAAATCTGATACCCAAGGCAAAATATTCAAAAGAAAACCTGCACAATTTCATTATCATTAATAAAACCTCATAAGCATTCAGGAGAAAGGCTGAAGAGAAGAAACTCTGCTTGCAAGAGGAGAGAAGTATTTATTTTGAGTATTTATAGATCACAGAGCTGGGCACTGTACAGATAGAAAGACAGCCCCTATCCTGAAGAAATTACAGTCTAATTCTTCTTTACAATTACACAAAAAGGAAAAAAACTAAAGAGTATCATTCTTTATCTTTGTGTTTTCAGGTTACCTTTAACTTTTGCGTGTTTAAAAAGAAACATTTCAAGAATTAATCTAGACCCCCTGATATGGGTAAAAGCATTCCTAAAATAGTTTTTTTTTTTTAACCAAAAAAAGAAATCAGTGCATCCAAATTGTCATCCAACACACATTTCTACAGGAAGGAGGCTTACCAAAATGCTCTTTCATGCGTCTGAAAACCATCAGAAGTAATTTAGCAATTACACAATTACCATGATTAAATTCTGTACAAACAAATGAAAATAGCTTACCTTGCAAATACCCTGTCTTTGTTTGCTTTTTCTTTACCATACTGTACAGACTGGACTTCTGTCCTCCCACTGAAAAAATAAGTGTACAAGGAATTTAAAAATACACCTCTGCTCAAGAAATACAGACAAGTTATACTTCCTTAGACAAAAAGCTAAACTCCACTCTCAATTATGCCCAAACAACTTCACTGACTTCAGTGGAATATAATTGTTGAGAATTTCAATCCAAGTATTCAAAGCAAAAATCTCTTATTTTGCCTCAGAACATGATTTGTAACGGAGATTAAAATAATATTTCTTCCATCTACAGGATCAAATATTTCCTTCTTTTCTTTTTTTTAATGCAATGAAAGTAGGGTTCCACACCTCCATCTTAATACTATATAAATCTTCCTGCCACAACCATTTCTAAAACTCAGAGCACAACTTTAGTATTGCTCCCAGACTTCTCTCATTAATGCACTGGTTTCCTGTTTGCCCCTGAACATTAAGTGTACAGAGAAACACAATAGAGAACGTAATTTTACAATTAACAAAGCAAGTAATATGGTCCTGTTCACTACACTAGAATAATTAGTTCAGAAGGAAAAGTAAAACTGACTTTAAATGAAGCAACACAGAGGGCTTTATGCCTTTTGTTTGAATGTTCCTCATCTTTTATTCCCTCCCACAGGCACATGTGTCTGGCCTAGGTGGATGCTGCATTTTAAATTCCATTTTGTGCACATGCGTACCCATAATGGGATCTATACTGAGATATCCTCAAAGGCAAATTAGCTTTCCCCTATAGCATGGTAAAAACTACTGAGCATGATATGATTAGAAAACTAAAACGCAAACATAGCCAGACTGTATCTATGTTCTATAAAACGTACAGTACATTTTTGGGAACTGTATAATAAATTATTACAGCTCCCATTTGAAAAGGGAAGAACGGAGTCAAAGGAAATAAAGCAGACATCAAAATTGCACCAGATCTGGGTTCAATACTCAGGATTCATTGGCTTCCAATACAGTATACAACCTTCAGACCACATTACAAAGTTGATCTGCTTCTAATTATTATGCTGATATAAAAAGGTTATCAATTTTTACATAATTCACCTTATTCTGTCTATCAATTCAGTGGCAGAAAGGGGAATGGAACATTAAGGCTTACATCCCTTAATTCCCCACGTCTATTCAACAGTGCCTACCTGCCTCTTTGTCAACATGCTCAATTAAAGGAAAGTGTGGGAAACAGTTAAGTGAATCTCAGCTGTAGTGGCTTCCCCCCCAAGTGGAAGCTCTGTATATTCTTGCAAAGAAATCTTATCATTAGCTTACTTATTACCAATTTGTTTCTAAAATGGCACAAATAAAGAATCAGCAATATATTTGTGTGTTTGGGTAACACCCTATAATAGTATTATAATAGCATTATAATAGTAATATCATCACTTTCCCTTCCAAAGATGAAATCGTACATACATCAGGACTTAGGTACTCAATTAAATGGAACCATCTGTCTTGCATACAATGGCTTTCATTTTAACTGCTGTAATGCCATTCATCATTCTTAAAAATATGGCATCATCACATCAGCCACAGGAATGATAGTATTACTGTTGCAACTGAAAGCACCAGTGTCCTCATTTTCTACATTAGATACAGAGAGGTTAAGCGACTACCCACAGTCACCCAAGAAGTCGTGGTCAAGACCACCCTTTCCCTTTCGGAAAGGGATCTTGGTCTCGGAAAGGGATCTTGGTGTCATTATTGACTCCAAGATGAACATGGGCTGACAATGCGAGGTCATGGTTGGCAGGGCTAACCGGACCTTGTCGTGCATCCACAGGTGCATCTCGAGTAGAGCCAGGGAGGTGATCCTCCCCCTCTATGCGACGCTGGTCAGGCCGCAGCTGGAGTATTGTGTCCAGTTCTGTGCGCCCCATTTCAGGAGGGATGTGGACAACATGGAGAGGGTCCAGAGGAGGGCCACCCGCATGATCCGGGGACAACAGGGCAGCCCCTACAGTGAGAGACTGCGGGACTTGAACCTATTCAGCCTCCACAAGAGAAGGCTGAGGGGGGACCTGGTGACCGTCTATAAACTCACTAGGGGGACCCAGAAGGGTTTGGGGGAGACGCTGTTTCCCCTAGCCCCTGCTGGCATAACAAGGAGTAATGGGCACAAGTTGATGGAGAGGAGGTACAGATTGGACATCCGAAAAAACTACTTCACAGTTAGGGCGGCTAGGAGCTGGAACCAACTTCCAAGGGCGGTGGTGCTGGCCCCTACCCTGGGGATCTTTAAGAAGAGGCTGGATACTTACCTGGCTGGACTCATTTGAGTCCCGTTTTTGTTTTTAGGGTGAGTGGTTTTTTGTTTTTTTTTGGGTTGTTCTCCCGCCCTGGCGGGGGGGCGGGCTAGAAGATCTATTAGGTCCCTTCCGACCCTGAAACTATGAAACTATGAAACTAAGAAGCTGAACCCAGGCCTCCCAAATTCTAGGCCTGCGCCATAACCCCCTACTTACTAAGCCATTCTTCCAAGACACGGCGGTAGGAGGTATCTGCACCCTTTACGAGAATCCCTTTCTGACTGATACTGTAAACTACTTGCCATGCTTTAGTTCAAGGTTGTTAAACTCATCTGACCCTGCAGGATGAGAGGCATGCAGCCAGTCTGCAAGCCAGACTGGGCCTACAGATTGGCCTCATGTGGTAGATTCAGCACACATGGCCCAGCCACTGCTGGCGCTGCATGCACCCTGGACCAGCCCTGTGTGCCCTTGAGCATGTGATCTGGCTCCAGGCTCACAAACCGCATGCAGCATGCTGCAGTCTCAGCCCCACACATGGCATGTGGTGCTCTGGGCCGGTCTGCGGTGTGTGCTGCATGTGGCACCTGGCACCTGACTAGCCCTGTGGACTGGATCCAGCATACAGGACCAGTCTTATCTGGACTGACCCTGGATCCAGTGTGCAAGGCCAGTATAACATAGGTACTACATGCAGCACACACCCTGGACCAGCCCCATGCAACACGTGCAGCACGTGCACAGGCCCCAATCCTGTGCTGCACACAGCATACAGGGCTGGTCTGCGGTGCATGCTGCATGTGATGGCCACATCAGACTGGCCTTTAGTGCTGGATCATGGGCCCAGTCTGCACCAACCCCAGATGCAGCGCGCAAGGCTGGTCTGACACAAGTGCCACATGCCAGGCCTGCCTTTGCCTGTTGTGTGCGTGTAAGTAAGGCTGGGAACAGCACATGCTGCATGCAGTGCGCCAATCGGAGACCCACAAGCAGCACTGCGGGCTGGATGATAGGTCACCATGGGCTGTATCTTTGACACCCCGTCATTAATTTATTTGCTTTAACTGTCAATTGTTAGCTTACCTGAATGATTCATTTGTGTGACTAACAGAAATAAAGCCTGCCAATTGCCTGTAACAAAATTCTAAATGCTTCATAGTTTTATTTTTAAAAACTCCCTCAGTTAAAAGGGAATTTTAAAAAAGTGTGAATCATTGTCATGTCAGCATTATAACATGTAATTAGTTAGGTGTCAGTCCTATACACAACTGAAATAACTACACTCACGCTCTGACAATATTAACATCTAAACTATTTTCAACATAGATTCACAATGACCTACTGCTTACAGCAGTTGCTAGTTATTAATGTATTTCTTAGCTTAGATTGCATGTCAGTACACACCCTGCTTGGTGGGCTGAAGTAGTTTTTAAAATCTTTGGCTGATAGATTATGAAGTTCTGAGATGAGATATGTTGAGTTCATTCATACCTTCCTAGATGAGTATCACTTTTCTGTATGCAACCAAGATCTACACCTTAAAGGATTGAATCTAAATACGTCAGTCTGGTATCAGTTCCTGATCTGGCAATAATAAAATTCTAAGATGTTCTAGATAAGAAATACTTTCATGACATAAGCATGGATGATGCAAGTTCATGGCATCTAATAAGCAGCACAGATTACTAACGCCAAGTTATCCCCATTATAATGCTACAATATGATACGCAAGGACATTCAAGCCTCATTAATCATTATTTCCCCATTTCATTTATTTTCTGATGGTGAAAGTATTAAAATGACATATACCTGAGAATGAAGTCAGATAAAAATAGCACTGAGAGATCCCAGGACTACTTTAATTGTGGCATTTTTTAATGAAGCCTACATTTACTGATGCATCTCACAGGCTTTGTTGACACCCCTCGTCCTCCCCTCCAGATATTGGAACCAGCACTTACCAGTATCGGAACTTTGAACCCAAAGTAAAATAATGTGCAAAAAAGTTCTTCTGAGGGGGTAGAGGTCTGTCCAGTCGGAAGAAAGTGTGATGCTCAACACAAGCCTTCCACAAATTCTTACAGGCTCGATAATTCACCATATTGAATCCCAGTAATGTTTCTCTAGATTCATGCTAAAAAAAAGAGAAAAGGTTTGACTTCGGAAACATTAAAATGCTTTCCAATAATGTTAAAAAAAATTGAAGACGATAATTATTTATAAAAAGTTTTCAGCATTGTAGTATACTGAGAACACCCTCCAGGCGGGGGTGGTAAGCCAAACCCTGCACTGCCACGGGCTCTGCAAAAGGAGCCATGGCCTCTCCGCCTGGCTACGGGGGGGTGCCGCAGTTTGCCAGTCTGTGGCCACTTCCGATCCAGCAGCCTACCATGCTGCAGACTGGCACTGGGCCATGGCCCAGGGATTGAGAACCCCTGATTTAATTTAATCCCTTGCCTGTGGCAGGATCGCTCCTATTCAAACTATCCTAGAAAAATCCATAATTTAAACTCTTCATAAAACTACTGTCAACTCTGACAGAACATGAAACATTAATACTCTAACCTGCCCCAGGTAAAGCTGGGGAACCACAGGGAATTACAAGTTTGTGTTTAAACCCATTTTGTTCGTAATTATTACACTCACTTTCCCTTAAACGGGCCTGTTCTCAGTATACTACAATGCTGAAAACTTTTTCTGGAAAGATGGCAAGCTCCAGGCCATTAAACTGTGATTCTGTAAAAGAGAAAAAGACCTGCTATGCACCTACCCCCCCTTGGCCAAGATTTCAACAACAGTGAGGTACGAAATGAGACTTAATCCTGACACTGGAGAACAGGAGAGACAGTAAACTGGTATGCATGCCACATGTGAACGTTTAAGAACAGTAAGGCTAAGTACAGACATTTGGGAGGTTAAATTGGGTTCAAAATGGCTGTCCGATTTAGACTTAGCTCATCCTGGTGCTGACCATGCACTTACAAACTCGGTCTCAGGGACCAGCAATCAGTCTAAACCTGTAACTATACAGAAGTTCCATGCACACAACCCAGTCTAAAAGTTGCAGAACCCAGTTTAAGATAAAACCTGGATCTATGCAATATCAAACTTATTCGATTTAGGTCAAACTTGTGCATGGAACTTCTGTACA
>NW_005842285.1:23636-74235 GCF_000455745.1 Alligator sinensis | reverse complement strand
TGCTGAACCCAACCCCCTGCTAGCCACCTCCCCCCACCAATCCTGACTTACCTGATTTGGGCAGCCATTTTGAACTGATTTAACTCCCCCCTAATCCCCCAAATGTCTGTACTTAGCTTAAGACAGTGCAACTATTTTTGCTAAGCTAAAAGGAGATTCAAACTTGCACGAATAAAACTTTTACTGCACTTACAAATAGGGAGAAAGAACCCAGGTAGCAGGTGCTGGAGGGGCCAAGCAAGCTGCACACGACTGTTTCTACCCATGGTCCTTCAGAGGAGATCAACAAGACAACCTGGCTCTCTCGCATGCAGGAGGCTGGGTTTAGTGCACCTCCCCTGCCCACTTCTACCTGTTGCAGCATCCTACTTCAGGAAACTTTAAAGAACTCCCAACCTCCCCCAATCAACTAAGATTCATTCCTCCCTCATGCAACCATTCCTTTACCCTTGGTGCAGTACTGGACTACAAAATGACAGTTCTCTTCTCCCTTTACAGTTGCCTTCCAAAATACCTAGGCTTGGCAGGATTCAATTTTTATCAGTAAACACTGATAAATATTGATTTCACCTCACACTCACAAACCAGCGAAAAAAATCTCTCCATTGTTAATAGTTCAAAATTTACAGAAAGAGGATGCAAGACAAATGATGATTGATGATGACAGGGGGAGCAGTCTTACTGAACCGTGCTGACTGTAGTTTGTACTGCTACTCTCAGAAACCCCAGGGGCCTGGGAACAAAGGAAGAGGAAGAGACAAAGTGGACGAGGGAGCTATGGGAGAGCAGAGCTCGGAGTGGTGGCGGCTCTGCCACCCAGCTGGCAGCTGTCCTGTAGTAGTTGCGTTTGTCACAGCAGGCAGCTAAACTGCATTATAATAATGATAATATACTATCATTAATAAATTGTCTGTCCCCATGCTCCTAATTTCCCACAATCCTGAAAATTTAAATTGATAAAAAATAAAAATAAGTGCTTAGAAATACAAATCAAATTCTGCCAAGCCTAAAAATAGTGAATAGGAAGCTATCATTACAAAATACTAAGCAAGACCCTGCACACAGTCCCAAAGTAAAAGTAGATAATTAAGGAGCAAACTGGATCTACATTTGATAAGTAGCATATCTGAATTATTTACAGCAGGATTCTACAAGTTTTTAAAGTGTGTGTGGGGGGAGAAGAGGGTCAAAAATTCAATGTCTTCATCATATCTAGTAATTCACAACAGCTAAAAAGTTTTTTTTTGGACTTTCATGTCTCATCTATCCTTAAAGAGTTCAATATAATACTTACATTTCACCGAAAAAATTATTGTGTCAGATTCGGTTTGACCTACTAACCATTTTTCCTCAAAAAAAGCTATCAGCTGGGCAATGATGAATGCTGCATGTTTTAGTAATCCGTCCTCTGACAAAGCAAGTCAAATCTCAGACTGGCTACATTTCTACAGATGCTCCTTTGCTTCCGATTCACAAGAGCTGAGAGAATTTAAATTAGGTGAGGCAACCTTTAAAAGCCTGGAATTTCGAGACTGGTCAAGCAGAAGTTCTCCTGATGGGGCAGAAGTCCTGGCCGGACAGTCCTCCCATTCTTGGGAAGAGAATTTAAGGCCATGTCCTGAAAGCAAACTGGCATCCTCAACCAGGCAGCACTGCTCCAAGTGGACTGGCTCTTCAGCCGATGCAGCTGCTTCTGCAACCTACTGCAGGTGGACTCATTTAGCTCTGCTGTTTCAGTGGCAATTAGCCTACTCATGTGCTAAAATCAGCCAGCCCCCAGTGCTTCACAGAAGTGGTCACACAACTTCTGGTTCAAAAGACAGCCTGTGCAGGGCAGTGCAGCCTACTTGGGCTTCCAGACATGGGCTAAATGACTTAATTCAGAAGGGGAGACTTATGTGCTGCTTTAATCACCCAATTCAAATTAGGCCCAGTTTCGCAATACGAGGAATAGGCAGAGTGAGGCACTTAAGGAAGGGATTTACAGGAACTAGTGTCCTTAGTGGATTGTTTCCCAAGGTTGCCAATAGTAAAGTCCAAGGAGGCAGGCAGGACCAACAACCCACCCCTCAGAGAATTAGGCACCAACTCTGGGCATAAGAGAGCCACCTCCCAGGATCATAGCTGTGAACCCCTCTGGGAGTTACAGGTTTTCACCATCTTCCTTGCACAAAGCCTGCCTTAATATCAATTTACCTAATGATTACAACAATCCCCAGGGATATGGGCACTTTTAAATCCCCCTGTTCTGTTATTTAAAACTACAATTTAAATGCATATGACCCACTTCCTTCCAGAGAGACTGCCCTAACTGCTGGATATCAACTTGTTCCAAGATGGGAAGGTGAAAAAAAGGACTCTGTAACCTAGTCACTGGCAGGAATTCAGTGGCTGTGCACAAGTCCACCAGAAAAAACAAACTAGGTACTTGCAGGACTAGACCACAAGTGAACAGGGATTTTGTGAGTGCTTGTAGTACCTACGCTGGTGAATACCCTTTGTCAATCTAGCACAGAGTGCTTTTGTAAGATGGGGCCAGATAAAGGAATAGAAGCGCAATGTAAAGGTCTGTCATCCCTGACACGCTACTCGTTGAAGTAGATTCTCATGAGAAACATGCACAGCCCATAAAATCCTTTTGTAATGGACTTGGCAAACAATGTCATTTATTAAGCAGATGTTTGTCTTTTAAATAAAAAGGAACACATTGAACTAACAACTCAAATAGATCATTAATCTATATATCCCCCTGACATCCCATAGGCAGAGGGCCCGCAAGATAGGACTCAAAGCTGCAAGAGTCACTATTTAAAAAAAGGAGATGAAGGGAAATAATTTCACAATGCAAATTCTAGGTATGTAAGTAGACACCGATGTGGTATGTGTCCAATCTCAATGCAGGTACATACTAAATAACTGGCTCTGCCACTAATAACTGTAACTAAGGGAGTTTTAATGGTGAAAATGTATTAGCTTTCTTAGTTATTCTGACTTTCTTCCAATGGCTTACTTACACACAAATGTTATACTTGTATTAATGCCTTATAATGCTGAGTAAGAGAATAAATTAATAAGCAATTAAAAAGTGAAGTCCTTGGATTTTTGAAGCAGACTGCTGTAATTAAAATCTCTGATTAGTATTTGAGCTATTAAAAAACCCCATATAGAGCTATTTAAAAAAAAAAAATCTGCAAGACAGCTTGAAAAATTGTTGAAAAATGCATCTCTGTCGAGACTAATTTAATATCATAAAGTAGTGGGGCCAACCTTTTTGGCAGGTGTGTCATCATAAATTAGCCCTGCACCACATTAATCCCTTTCTTTTACTTAATAATCTGCTCATCTTTCTACTCCCTGCCCTATCCTCCCTGACCAAGCTGCTGCTGTGCTTCCTTCCCTACCTGTACTCTCCCTAATCTGCCACATGCCACACACAAACTGCTTGTGCCCCTTACGGCACCCATGCCACAGGTTGGCCACCCGTCATAAAGCATCTCAAATTTAGCAGCAGAAGAATTACAGCTACTCAGCGCCTCTATTATTTGTACATGTACACAACGCCAAGGAGAAAATTATGAAACTTCTTTGCTTACATTTTTATTTTTGTCGTTTGTTCCTGGGGTGCTGGATGAGGGCGGTTGGTTGGGGTTTTTTTAAGTAACGGATCTAAGCATTCCCTGATGGACAGTAAGTCTTGGATTTTTATAGGAGTAACAGTTTGGGTAGGGAGCACAAATTCTAGACTGACAAACTTTGTTTCTATGTTCATGAGTTTTAAAAAGTCAAATTCAAGCTTCCTATTTATTTATACCTAGGAAGAAGTAAAAGCAAAATCCTTGTGACTTAGGTGCATCTGATAAGCAGACCTTAAAATCACAGCATGAGGAAAAGTATTTCTTATACAGATAAGGTGTCTCAGTGAGGAATGGGGGATGTTCTGCCATATGTAACAAGATACATAGGAAGTACTGACAAACAGAAGGACAGAGAAGTTATGCTTGTGCCAGCCTGATGACCCTGCTCAGATCTAGTAAATACACACCATTGCATACTCACTCAACCAAAAAGGTACGGGTCAGCAGGGGCCTGGCACAATACCATTCCCTTCATTCATCAGAATTCACTGTGTTGCATTTTGAATATTATCTAACTGCTGTTTAACTACGGCAATGCTAGTTGTTGAAAGGGTCTGAAGATTAACTACCCCACTCCCAATGACTTCCATGGAAATTCTGCATACAGACCAGGAGCCAAAATTTAATCTTTGGCCTATTAGGCTGGATCCAGATGCATAGGCATGTGTGGTTTGTGGCACCACAAACCACAAGCGTTGCATGTTAAACCATGTGCAGCACTGCTAATTGGCAGAACTGGGGCAAAATATGCTACTGGGATTTCCTGGTAGAAAATTAAAAAAACCTGAGAAAAAGAGCAGCGCAAAGCACACCAAAGTCCTGTGTGCCGGGACAAACATGAGGACGGGGGAGCAGGCAGCCCAGCCCCGTCTCTACGAGCTGGTTGGCGCAAAGGGTACCTCAGCCTGGGGGGCTGCCTAGCTCCACGCTGAGGCACCCTGTGCCCCAGCCAGCCTCCACTGTAGCACATGGGCCAGCAGGACAATGTGTCCCGCTGCAAACTGCATGAGCAGGGGTGTGCACTGCTCTTAGTGCTGCTGCAAACACGTGTCCCTGCTCATGAGGACACAGCTTTAGAGGTTAATTTGCTATTCAAAACTGACTTTATAGCCTAAACAGTACTTAACATAAACATTATGCTGCTAAGATAGTCACTAGGCTCAGTCTTGTTACCAACCTCAATTCCTCCCTCTCAATCTCAGCTCAGGCTATTAAATATCCGTTGTTGTTTCTTTCAGATACTACGCAAAATAAATCACTTCTTGTCAACACCTACTGGAAAATCCAGGGTTCTCCTTTTTGGACCACTGTAACTTCCACCTTGTTTTCCTTAGCACCACTCCCCACACTTAAGTTGGATTCATCAATTCTCACTCTGCCGGCCTGACCACAGCACTTCCTTACAAGTTTCTTCACTCAGCCTGTTTGAAAGCTCTGTTTTGAGGGCTCAGCTCTACTCCTGCCTAGAGCTGTATCACTGGTCACCAGCCCCTCTCCTGTCAAAACCTGCAGTTTACCCATCTGCACTGTGTAGTCTTCCTTTTTCTTCCCAAACAAGCACTTCCCATACTGACTTTCTCCTTGCAAGATCTTTTGATAGCATGCATCTTTTAATCCTCCTCCAAATCAAACATTTCTTGCTACTCAGTTATTCTGCAATCTGTGATCCTCCGATTCCTTTAAACAATAAATAAAAAATTCAGAAAGACCTGTTCTCATAGACCGTATCTGACACGTTAACTACATCAACCTACTCTTGCAGGGTTTTTGGTTGTAGCCGTGTTGGTCTAAGCACATAAGCAGGCAAGGTTCTTTGGGTAGATGCAATATGTTTTATTAGACCCAATGGGTAGCTGGAACAAAGTTCTTTGCAAGCTTTCAGGCACAAGTACTCTTCTTCAGGCATAGGGTGTCTGCTGTTGTTCTGAGATCTCCAATTCTCAGCGTACATTTCTCCAATTTTTTCACTGCCTTTGTCTGCTTTCTTCTCTGGCATAGTATTTTATAATCAACTTAGACTGTAAATGCTTTCAGGCACGGACCGAGTCAAGACCACAAGTTAAATATCAGGCAATCTGATAATGACACAGGTAGCAAAAATTTTGTATCACCGCCACCATACTTGGTTTAAGTTTTCAAAGACTTAAATTTGCAATTTCAAAAGGCACCATTATTACAACACCACACTATTTAGAACCGTGTTAGGGATTACCAGTTTTCCATTAGAATGTAAATGGGAAAATGCCATTTATGTTGATAATGTCAACTACAAAAAATATTAACATTTCACAATGTTTTACTTACAAACATAAGTACTTCCAAACCAATATAAAAACTGGACCTCCAATTTAACTTGGCTTTTGATGAAAACAAAGTTTAAACTAAAGCTGTTTTATTTTCAGATTGCTTTATTTCTTACTGATTTAACATCAGCTCATCGGATACAGTCGATTTCCACATACGGAATTGAAAGTTGTATAATATTTAAGAGAACTCAATCAAAACAATGTATAGCCAGAAATCAGATGTAAATGAATGTTGTATCATAGGTAAAGACAAAGAAATAGTTCAAACACAGAGTAAAGATAATGATGACTAAATGTTGTGGAAATTTTGTTTTTGTAATTTTCAAGAGACCAAATTTTAAGATGAATACTCACCAATTCTTTCCTAAGTTGAATAAAAAACTGTTTGCACTTAAAAGAAATTTTTACAATCTTCAACCTAAATGAAAAATAAAACCAGAATATTTTAAACACTTAGTATACAGATTCATATTAAATATAGTACACAAACTAGTTCTTTTTTTGAGGGAACTAATTTAATCTTCATTACTATAAGATTTCATTTGACAAAAATTAACTGAAAAAAATTAACAGTTACATATAACAGCTCGCACAGTTTGAGATTTGTTAACCATATATTAAAATTCCCTAAAAATTAAATATCTTGCACCTTGCTTTACTGTGCAGGCTAGCAAACATAAAAGTTTCTCTGGTATTTCTAAACTAAAAGGCAGTCACTAGTTTTTCACCAGTGTTGACCCTGAAAGAAATTTAGGAGTCTGAGAGTTACTTCAGAGAGCCTCTGTTCTTAGTAAAATGAGTCCTCCAAAGGAGTGAATGCAAAAGCAAAAATTCAAATATTCAGATTATGAATATTTATATCAGAGAGAGAATAATACAATACATACCTAGATATATTTTTACAAGCCAAAAGAAATAAGCATTCTACATTTTAAAATCTTAAGAATTCCTAACAAGTGGCCATGACATTAGGGAGACCTTGCCCAAATTCAGACTAAGTTGTAAGAAGCATTGGATCTTCGCTGAGCCTGCAAACAGGATCATCGCCCTCGCCAAAGGATGCCAGAGGAATGTCTAGCAGAACACTAGACGTGTCTACATGTTCGTTAGTGTGCTTTTCCTACTGTGCATTATATTTAGTACCTCTAATGTGTGGTATCAGATAAATACACGTTAGGTTGCCCTAATGCACAGAAGGGCAAGCACGTGCTTTTTTAGTGACACTTAATGTGCAGTAGCCTATTTTTACTGAGCATTAGCGTATTACCACGGTTTTTGACGTGATGCTGTAATGCACAGTAAAATAGGCACATTAAAGTGCATGTGTAAACATGCCCAGTGAACCCCCTTTTTACCCCTCCCTCCAACAAAGACGTACCACATCACCTGCTCAGAACAAGATGAATATGGTCAGAAAAGCAAGGTTCTTGTGTCATCATGCTCAGACTGGAACACGCTGACCTACACTATGACCTTGCCTAGAGTGTTCTCTTGCTTCTGACTCCAATCCTTCTATACTACTTTCCTTAGCCTCAGTTATGCTAATCTGTCCTAAATTAACAGCCTGTGGCAGGGTGGGCAAAGCCTGGCCCATGATGGACTCCATTTCCCAGCAGCCCCTGCTCATGTCATAGCAGCCAGTTTCCATGGAGACCCCAGGGGGGTGGGTAGCATCATATCTCCTTGCCTTTGACACCCCAGCCTGAATGATCAGGTACCCAGTTACATCTGGGTTGATGGGGGCAGTCTGCAGCAGGAGTCTAGAGCAGGGCTGATCTCATGTCTTTTGAGTCAAAAAAAAGATGCCTTAAGTTCTTTGCCCTCACTCTGACAGTTCTTTATATACTGGAAATGGACTCTTGTTGAGACAGGAAATTACCTGTTAGAACTATTTTGGTTTTTAAGACCAATTTTATTAAATTTAGGAGAAAGGATAAGGGATATACCCTCTCTCAAAACACAGAAAACACAAGAAAAATGAACTTAAAAGTAAAACCTGGGGCCTTTAATACATTACACAGTTAAAAAAAAAAAAAAAAAAAAAGGCTTAAATTCAAATTTTTCTTTTGCAGGTCACCCTTAAATACCTGACAACTGACTGCTTTTGCGACAAGTAATGAATGGAATACTTCTATAACATTCTATAATATTAGTGGTGACAAGCTCATAGCTTTTACCTGTGTGCATAACATTAGTTATGCACACAGGTAAAAGCTATGAGCTTGTCACCACTGGATAGTATTCTTTCTCCAAGACATGCAATATTCAGAGCATACAAGTCCTGGATACTTCTGATAACGGAGTTTTTTGGTAACAGAACATTATTTTGGTTAAGAATTAAAGCTAGTTTACAACAAAACCTGATACGGTAGTACCAACAACTCTAGATTTCCATATTAACCTCTCTCAACCAAATTAAAATGGAACTATGTTCGTGATGCTGCAAGCTGAGCACAGGACGTGAACATCAAACTACTTCTCTGTCAGCCGTGACTAGTGGAAGGGATTCTGACAATACTAATGAACTCCAAAGCAGAACAGAATACGGATAGCCCTCACTGTAACACTGAGTTGAAAACTCATCAGGGGAGTAAGTTATCTTTTACTATATACCTGTACAACGCCTAGTAGAAACAAAAGGTCTGTACAAAAGGTTTTGACTGACCAAAACTTCTGGGAGCACTAGATTACAATATTTAATACTGGATCTGTAAGGCTAGTAAATGGAAACCTGTTTTCTGTTAGTAAAGTGAAAAGACAGCATTTTTAAGACACATGGTGAATTATTTTAGTAATTAAGAACATATATATCAATAAGACATTGTCAGTATGACTGCTTCAAATGTTTATGGCATTACAATTTGACACATTAAATTATAAAGGATTAAGCATTCTTTCTGTATTAAAGCTTTCCTTCGGCTCCTTTTGTCTTTTGCAATTTTACTATAGAGACAATGGCGTGTATTCTATTGATATGCTGGTAATTTTCAGAAAATTATTCCAAGTGTGTTTCTTTCTCTATATTGTTAACCCTTAATGAGTTCTCTATTATTTTAAAAGCTGCTACCACATTCTCAATCATTTCTACCCAAATGGGGCTTATAATCTATAACTACAATACCCAAGTAATACATGTAAATCCAACTCATAAGACAAATGGTGACTTAAAAAAACAAGAGTGAAGCCAGTCCTGAAATTGTGGGATGGGGAAAAGACAGCTGTGATGAAATTAGCTTCCAGCAAAAGCAACAGAGAAGAAAAATGAATTACAGCCTAAAATAGTATTGTCAAGAGCAAGCTGAGATTCATTTTGTAAAATTGAACGTATATTTTAAGGAAGAACAGCTCAGAAGAACAGACTATTTCAAACGTACCTTAAAAAAATCCTTTCCCAGAACAATTAAACTGTCTCCCAATTCCAATACGCCACACATGTCAGAGCAGCTTAATAGAATAGCAGAACATCTGAAAATGCATTTGAAGTCTGGAATTCATTTTGCAGCATGTCCTGCTGTGTTTTACTAGTTAAGACCATTTTAAAGCATTTTTCTATTCTCCTAAACCAACAAGAAACTCATATGAATTACATACTGCAGGCTGCCTTTCATTTGATCAAGTGGAATCCCTACGGCAGGTCAAGGACCCAGCTGAACGGCATTCTGACCAATGTTAACAACTTTTTATGTTTCCATTGTCTATTTTAATGTGAATTATAAGGAATTGAGGGTTGGGAAAATCTTGAAATGTCTGAGATAATAGAAGTAGGTCCTTTGTATTAAACCTGAAATACAGGCCCTAAAACCTAGCAAGTTCTTTCTGTGAATACCTCTGTTTGCTTATTCCTGTTTAAGTTAGTAGCCTCTTACTGCTGATGCAAGCACCTATTGTCACACTGCACCCTTGCATCTGAAGAAAAAGGTGCACGTTTGCTGAAATACAAAGAACTGAAAAAACTTTCCCTGTTTTTCTACTCAGGATCCAAAGAAATGCCTGTCAGGAAGATAAATACGATGCTATAATGCCTTAAATTAAATTTCTTCAGTGTTCTC
The DNA here is from genome assembly GCF_000455745.1 of Alligator sinensis. NCBI lineage: Eukaryota > Metazoa > Chordata > Crocodylia > Alligatoridae > Alligator > Alligator sinensis. Next base: position 64,245 of record NW_005842285.1, on the reverse strand, counting down.
CCATAGTAATGTCATTGTTTCTACAAGGCAGACAAGGTTCCTTGGGTGAATTTGATATCTTTTATTAGACCAACCCAAATGGTTGGAGAATAGTTATTAAGCAAGCTTTCGGGTTCAAAAACCCTTCGTCAGGCTCAGGAAGCTGCAGCAGTTGCTGTGTGCTCTTCCTGGATGGAATGAAAAGTAAAGAAGCCAGGGGCTGGGCTGGGGAGTCAGTTGCCAGGCAGATTATAATGTATCAAAAATCCAATGTCTATGTTTAGTCCCTGATCTCTAGTATCCAGCAGGTTAATGAAATGGAGCTCATAGGCTCGTCTCTGGGATGTGTTGTGTAAATTTCCCTTGAGGATCAGGACTGAGAGACTGGAGAGAGAGTGGCCCTCCTGTGAGAAATGTGCCCCTACCGGTAATTGGGTGTTTCTGTCTTTGATGGATTTCCGGTGTGCGTTCATTCTGGTGCGCAGTTGTTGTCTGGTCTCTCCTACATATCTTCCATCAGGGCACTTGGTGCATTGGATGAGGTATACTACATTCCTGGAGGTGCAGCTGTAAGATCCTGGGATGCTGATGGCTCTGTTGTGGGGTGTAGTAATTGTGGAGGTGGTGGAGATGTGGGGGCAGGTTTTGCATTTCTTGTCATGGCACGGTCTGGATCCTTTTGGTGTGTTCTGGGGTTGAGGAAGTTTGCTTCTGGTGATGAGGTTGGCGAGGTTCGGTGCTTGTCTGAAGGCTAGGATGGGTGGCTCTGGGAAGATCTTTTTAAGAATAGGGTCTTTTTCTAATATGGGTTGCAATTTTTTGAGGATTTTCCGTACAGGTTCAAGGGATGGGTGATAGGTCATAACCAGCGGTGTGCGATTTGTGGGTGTTTTTCTTCTGTACTGCAGCAGTTCTTCACGTGGTATCCAGGTGGCTCTTTCAAACGTGCGATCTACCTCTCTGGAGGAGTGTCCTTGCTGGGTGAAAGCCTTTTTAAGATTGGTGAGGTGGCAATCCCGGGTGTGCCCTTCAGTACAGATGCGGTGGTATCTGAGGGCTTGGCTGTATATCACTGCTTTTTTGGTGTGTAAAGAGATTGCAGGTTCTCACTCCAAATGATGAAGATGTCATCGATATATCGTAAGTACAGCAAGGGTTTGATGGTGCAGTTCTTGAGGAAGTCTTCTTCCAGGTGGCTCATAAAAAGGTTGGCATACTGTGGGGCCATTTTAGTGCCCATAGCTGTTCCCATCATCTGGAGGAAGTGTTGATTATTAAAAGTGAAATTGTTGTGTGTGAGGATGAAGTGTATAAGCTCAGTGATATCTTTGGGTCTGTATTCTGGGTTGTAATCTTGTTTCTGTAGATATGTAAGGCAGGCATGGATGCCATCCTGGTGTGGGATGTTGGTGTAAGGTTCAGGCTGGTAAGGTCCATGGTGGCTAGGAGTGTGTTGCTGGGAAGGTGGTCTATGTTTTTAAGTTTCCGTAGCAAGTCCGTGGTGTCTTGGACAAAACTTGCTCTGTGGGTGACAAGCGGTTTTAGGATGGATTCAACAAAACCTGATATTTCCTCAGTTAGGGTCCCATGGTTGGATATGATAGGTCTGCCAGGGTTCCCTTGTTTGTGGATTTTAGGGAGCATGTAAAAAGTCCCTGGGTTTCTACAATACTCTCTCACAAAAGCCCTCTTACGGTGGAAATCTATTTCTATTTCTTTCTCCTTTTTATTCAAGCACATCACACAACCAAAGGAGGAAGAACTATCACTGGGCAAACTTGCATTAAGTTCATTTGCAGAAATTTCTATTGTAGCTCTGTCTTTTAAAAGTCTAGAGGTTTTCACACATGTATGAGCTGTTTCCTATATGTTTTGACCTTTTGGAATCCGAGAAAGAAGTAGGGTTGGAAGAGACCTCAGGAAGTTTCCTCCAGACTAACTTCCAGCTCAAGGAAGATTCTCCATTACTAAACCATCCCTGTTGAGTGTTGGTCTAACCTGCTCTTGAAAACAGCCACAGACAGAGATTCCACAACCCCTCCGGGCAGAACTGGGCCCCCCACTACCAAAAAGGATGTAGACAACTGGAGAGAGTCCAGCGGAGGGCAACAGAAATGGTTCAAGGGCTGGAGAACATGGCTTCTGAGGAGAGGCTGAGGGAACTGGGCCGGTTTAGTTTGCAGAAGGGAAGACTGAGAGGGGCAATCATGCCTTCAACACCCTGCAGGGGGGGGCGGTTACAAAGAAGATGGAGCTGGGCTGTTCTCAGTGGGGGCAGATGGCAGAACAAGGAGCAATGGGTTTAAGTTGGAGCAAAGGAGGTTTAGGTTAGATTTTAGGAAAAACTCTCTCACAAGGACGACAGCAAAGTGCTAGAACAGGTTAGTTGGGAGGCTGTGGAACCTCCAGCCTTAAAAGACTTTAAGAACCAGCTAGACAAAGCCTTGGCTGGGATGATCGAGTTGGGGATGGTCGTGCTTCGAGCAGGGGGCTGGACTTGACCTCCTGAGATCGCATCCCATAGACTTTGATGTTCATTTTAAAAGCCTTGACATGACCCATGCCATTTTGAGGCCTTAACATGAGGAGCAACTTACCTGGGTGACCTACTTAGGTGAACTACATAACTGCTTACATAACTGACTTAGTTAGCAGTGTGAAAAGTCGGTAACACAGTAACGGGGTGAGAGTTGCTGTGAGAGGGTGATTGGTGAGAGTTGGTGATATCATTCTATGTGAAGTCTTGTCAATCACATGGAAAGAAAAAAAAAAACCGTGGACCATATAAATAGCTACTGAATCAGCTTAACTCTTGGGAAGCTGGAAACCTGAGAATACATGTTGCTGTTGTGGTTGTGACCTGCCAGTGCTGTGACAATGTCTGGCCAGCTGAGTTACTGCATCACACAGAAGGCCTACACAAGCATACCCCTGTAAATGTAAACTGCCTGGTTTGCTTGGTATTTCTTATGTGCTTAATACATTTTGGATTTGAAGCCATAATAGCTTTGACGATCAATTAATCCATTCATGCCACCCCCTTTAATTAACTTGAATGTAACATCCTAACTCAAATATTCTGATTTTATCTAGTCCGTAGACTGAATCCCACCACAAATGGCTGGCCCAGCCAGGCCAGGTTGCCATCCAGCCCATTTTTTGCAGCATATTTCTGTTGGTCTCCCAGCACACTAGCATGCTGCTGCAGACTCCTTGGGAATCACTGTGTTAAACAATATCAAAAACAGGACAAACCCCTGGGGACCCCACCTGACACCTCCTCCCAAGTAGACTTTGAGCCATTGATGACCACCTGTTGACCATGATGGTTCAACCAGTTTTGTATCCTCCTTACAAAACTTTTTTCTGGTCTGTATGCCCTTAAGTTGTTAATGACAATGTTGTGGGAAATAAGTGTCAAAAGCCTTAAAATCATACCCATGCCAGGACAGACCCCTGGGGAACCCCGCTCAATACTTTCTTCTGGATTGGGTCTTAGCTAGACAGTTTCATGCATACATCAATCTCAGCTCAGCTCTTGTTTTGTGATTCTGCGTTGAAAACAGTGTTAGAAGTAAAAATACAGCTGAGTGTTACCAAGATATTGAAAACCACTGCAGATGATACTGCCTCAATAGCACCACACATGGATATGTATTTCCTTGTTTCTTTATGCCACCCTCCTCAAAAAAAAAAGCTCAAGGCAGCTTACAATAAGGCAAAATGAATAAGAACAGATAAAATATTGAAAAAAAATTAAGTAATAAAAATAGCTCCCCAAGCAATACCCCAGAATTTAACCCCAGTTGAAACAAAGAAGCTGCCAATTAACACCTAGCCATTTTTATTTCTGCTTCATCGGTTGTAAGTCAACAAATTACACTGGATATTTGCCTGCCAAAGGTCAAAGGAAATGTGCTTAAACGTCACTCTATCAATGGCCAAGGAAAGCTACATCCCATGAGACCACTGACAAAGTAGTCTATTAACAAGACAAGGATTTCTCTCTAGTCTCCAACATAAAACCACAAATAAGTGCCCTGTGCCATGACCTTCGAAGACAGGAGGCTATCCCAGGACAAAGATGTCATTTACTCTCTCTCTCTACCCCATTATTCCTAATCCTACCTTAAAACCTAGAAACAGAAAGAAAGTTGAAAAAAAAAAAAAAGCACCAGGGACAGCCCCAAAGCTGGTCACAAAACTAAAATGACCCTCAGGATTCATCATTCAAGTGCAAAATGAAATTACACAGTAAATCTAAAAAGTGAGGAAAGAGGACCCAGGAAACTATAGGCTAGTTACTCTTACCTCAATCCTGGGTAAGCTTTTTGAGAGAATTATCCTGGCACATGTCCATGAGGGGCCAGCAGGGGAGGTTATGCTTGGGGCAACCAACATGGGTTCATTAGAGGCAGGTCCTGTCAGACCAACCTGGTGGCCTTCTATGACCAGGTCACAAAATCCTTAGACGCAGGTGTCGCAGTGGATGTAGTCTTTCTGGACTTTAGGAAGGCCTTCAACACTGTCTCTCACCCCGTTCTCATTAAAAAACTAGGGGACTGTGGCGTCGACACCTACATGGTCAAATGGGTTGCTAACTGGCTGGAGGGCCGCACCCAGAGAGTGGTGGTGGATGGGTCATTTTCGACTTAGAGGGATGTGGGTAGTGGGGTCCCCCAGGGCTCGGTCCTCAGACCCGCACCGTTCAACATCTTCATCAGCGACTTGGACGAGGGGGTAAAAAGCACCCTGTTCAAATTTGTTGACAACATTAAGATGTGGGGGGATGTGGGCACGCTAGAAGGGAGGAATAGGCTGCAATCGGACCTAGACAGGTTAGAGGGGTGGGTGGATGAGAACAGGATGGGGTTCAACACTAACAAGTGCAAGGTGCTGCACCTGGGGAGGAAGAACCAGCAGCACATCTACAGGCTGGGGAACCCCCTTCTCGTCAGTGCAGAGGCAGAAAAGGATCTTGGGAGTCATTATTGATGCCAAAATGAACATGGGCCGACAGTGTGGGGACGCGGTCAGGAAGGCCAACTGCACCTTGTCATGCATCCACAGATGCATCTCGAGCAGGTCCAAGGAGGTGATCCTCTCCCTCTATGCGGCACTGGTCAGGCCGCAGTTGGAGTACTGCATCCAGTTCTGGGCGCCGCAGTTCAGGAGGGATGTGGACAGCATGGAGAGGGTCCAGAGGAGGCCACCTGCATGATCAGGGGGCAGCAGGGCAGACTCTACGAGGAGAGGCTATGGGACCTGAACCTGTTCAGCCTCCACAAGAGAAGGCTGAGGGGGGATCTAGTGGCCTGTTACAAACTAGTCAGAGAGGACCAGCAGGAGTCCCTGTTCCCCCGAGCACTCCCAGGAGTGACAAGAAATACCGGTCACAAGCTGGCAGAGGGTATTTTTAGACTAGACATCAGGAGGCGCTACTTCACTGTCAGGGCGGCTAGGACCTGGAACCAACTTCTAAGAGAAGAGGTGCTGGCTCCTGCCCTGGGGGTCTTTAAGAGGAGGTTAGATGAACACTTTGCTGGGGTCATTTGACCCCAGTACTCTTTCCTGCCAGGGCAGGGGGTCGGACTTGATGATCTGCTCAGGTCCCTTCCGACCCTACCCTACCAACTATAATGAGATAATCTTCATATGACCCTGCAGGAAAAGAACCCAGACATGTCCCATAATACTACAACAGCACTACAAAATCCAGACCTGATAATACTACAACAAGTACCACACAAAATCAAGCAGGTCTTCTTTAGCTCAAGTAGGTATTTTTGGTGTAGCGAGATGATCTGACACAATTTCAACTGATTCTAGACCACTCAAACAATCTGACCGTGCTATGTCAGGCAATTTCAGGGGGCTTTCTGAACAGAATGCAGCCAGCTGAGCTACTTCTGTCCATGTCATGGTACTTACTAACAGAGCATCCATCTGGGCTGGCCAAAAACATGTTTTATGTAGGTAGGGCTCTGCAAGGTCTGGAGCTTCTTTCTTAAGTAAATAATGTTTACTAATTAATTTATTAACAAATTACTTAACCAAGATTGATAAGCAGTTTCTAACAGTTGTAAAAAGTAGCAGAAACTCCCAACTTTGGAAACGGCCAGCAACATCAATCAGTAATTTCCCTTACTCTGCACCTGTCTAGCCTCCTCCTGACCCAGATGACCAGAAAGAAAAGTTGCTTGTATGGTACCTGAAATTACTGAAGGTGCCTTGTCCGTACACACATTTCTCTCCCTTGTCCACTGACCCATTTACTTACAACTGAGTCTTTTGGTCAACAGCATCCATTGGGACTGCACATGCACCCTCCTGAATGTCCTCAAGTTCTCATATCAAGGCATAAAAGGAAAGATGTTATTATGGCACCATCAACTGTCATCCAGGCTATAGACTAGCATTCAGTTGGAGTGCTAAGTATTTCTGGGAAATGTTTAGCAGTAGGAAAGTATGTCAGAAGAGCAGCATACAAGTATTCCAGCCTCCTGCTCCCCTAGCTGGACAGCTACACAGACACCGCAGAAGTGAGCTCTCCTGCCAGAGGGCAATAGAAGGCTGCTCCTGGGCTCCCCCATCCCTAGCGAGCCCAATCATTGAAGGTATACCCCAGGGGTCGGCAACCTATGGCATGCGTGCCGAAGATGGCACAGGACATGCTTCTGATTGGCACACAGACTGCTTCCCGCCCCGAGGGGTGGGAAGAGTTGTGCCCAGATGGAGCAGCACATGGCGGCCCGGGAACAGCCTTGTGCTGCCGCTGACCCCAGCCAGGTAAGAGCTCCCAGCCCCAACTCTGCTCGGGCCCCAGACTTAGCCCAACTCCACCACCAGCCCCAGCCCACTGCTGGCCCCGGGCCGGGGGCTGTCAGCACCCCAACCCCAAACCCGTGCTGCCGGCAGGCCCCGTCCCTGCCTGGGCCCGGCCCCAGCTGGCACCACCGCCATGGCTGGCCCCCAGCCCAGTGCCACTGCCGGGCCAGGGCCGTGTTCATTACCCCGCTCCAAATAAGCAGGGCCTGCCCCTGCTCCACTCCCTCCCTCACCGTGGGGGGGGGGGGGGGGGGGGGGGGGGGGTCTCAATCTGCCCCCCCAACGCCCCTCCTCTCCCCCTGCAACAGACTTACCAGCCTGATGCCTCTCTCCAAGGTGCCTGGCTGCATATCTGAATCGGATTGGTATTGACCAATATAGCTCCTTAAAAAGAAGTCGGCCATCAATATCAGCCCAAGAAAATCTCACCCCTAAAAGACACCCCTAAACCCTGCTCTCTCCTATTCCCTCTACAGAGCTCACCACTCAGAGATTAGATTGCTACATACCCATCCAATGCTTAGTCCCTTAGTTAAATGATCACGACCCCAGAAAAAACTATGTAAAACCACACAAACCCAACCCACGTGGGTTTATAGACATCTCACCTCAAAGCGAGAGAGAATCATTTTATTCATATTCCTTGTGCATGACATTGAAAAATGTTTAGTACGATTTATTGCACAAAGAATTTAGAATGCAATGAGAAACAAGTGTATTTTAAAGGATAGCATATCTTGCACCTGGGTTACTGGACTTAAAAACAAGCACTATAAAGCGGCACAAAACTGAAGAGGAAGTACTGTCAATCGTACATTGAGCTTCAAGTGAAAACGAGAAAAGATTCTTAGCACGGTGTTAAGTGCACAGCTGCTGTAAATCATGCCAATTTATTGCACAACTATTCTAGGATGTTTTCAGATGACTAGGAAATACTGCCTTCTATTTTTAAATAGGCAACTACATTGCAGAAAGATTCTTAGAATAAGACTAGAAGAGGAAAATTAACTCAAATACTAGAAAACAGGGTAGTTAAACACAAATGTTCATGGAAGCATTTTCAAAATATTCCCAACATTAAAAAGACCTACAGTGTGCCTCAATCATCTCAAAGAACCTGCATGAATTATAAAACCATTCTAGTCACCTCCACAAACAAAAATCTTAATGCATTTAACACTGGGCTCAAGAAGCAGCTCATGACTGCCAGAAAAAAAGTGGTCTGATAGATTAAGAGATGGGCTTCTGTATGCAATCCAATTCAGCTAATACTAGGTCTTTACATTTTCTTTGGTCCAAATTAAAACAAATCTCCAAACTGAGATAACGTATTGGTTTTGTGGAATACATCATTTAAGTATGTATGTATAGTTAACTCGTGCAAATTTAAATGCTGTAGAACTGGCTTGTCCAACATGCAGCGCACCAAGCCATTTTCTGAGGCCCGAGGTGCTACGACAGGAAATGAAAGTAAACACTGCTTACTTTTGTTCCCATCCCTTGTCCCTCCCCCAGCCCCTTAGCAGCTTCCTAATGGCTGCTGAAGGCCTGGGGAAGTGACATTGTTCCCACATACAGCCCATAGTGAGCAGTGCCCCATGGCGCGGCCTGGGCGCACACGCGCTCCCTGGTGCCTGGACGATCTACCGAGCATCCTTGAAAGCAGGCGGAGATGGTGGTGTGGGGCCGGGGCTCAGCAGTGGAGCCGCACAGGGCCAAGGTGGGACCAGAGGGTGGTGCGGGCACACACGGCTGCCGGGGCAGCAAGGCAGGCAGCGGCGGAGCGGAGGGCGCCTTTCCCCGCACATCCCGGGGAGGCTGCGGCTGGGACGACGAGGAGGAGCCCGGACTGGGGCTCCCGCGCGTGGCAGCGACTCTCCCCGCCCTGATCCGCACCCATGCCTGGCTGCAGCTGCGGCCGTGCCCAGCTGAGCTGCGAGTCTCTCTCTCAGCCTCTCGGATGCACTGAGGAGCCCCTGCTCCCTCCTCCCTCCCCCTGCAAGGCAGCGAGTGGCAGAGGCTACAAAGCGCCGCGCAGGTATCTCCCACCAAGACACATTCCTCCACCTTTGATTAGTTTCCACTCTGGCTGATATCTTTTCCATGTTTGATCTGTTGATTTGCATTATGCTTCTTTCATTATGCAAAAGTGTTTATTTTAGTCAAGTGTTTGGTATTATTTCATTGTTGCTTTTATATTGTTTTTTTTTGGATTTTAAACCACATTTCCAGACCCAAATCATTCTCACTTCCTGCAACTTCACTGGTGTCAAAAGTCACATGACATCACTTCCTGATGTGATACCGCTTCCTGTGAGGTCTTTGAATATGGCTCACCAGCCCACTGGGTGATAAAAAGTTCATGATCCAGCCCCACATTCAAAAAGGTTAGACACCCCTGTTGCAACAGGTTTTAAACATCAATTGTCCCATTGAGAACGTGACAGAAAAGGACTATTTAAGAAAAACCAGGCTAGCTGTTAGACTTAAAGAGCAGTTCAATTCTGAGAAGTGAATAAAATTGACATTATGAAATTCTAGATATACTTTCCTTCAATAGCTCTGTACACTATGTTTATCTATAAAAAGATTTATTTTCAGTAAGCACAAGCTTCTGTGAAGTCAATCTGGGCTCTGAAGTCAAATTGGTATTTATATTCCTTCTTGTGCATCATCTCCAGTGACAAATAATCTGAGGGCTAAATTCTGCATCCAAATACTTTTGTGAACATCACCACCTTCAAATTATGCCTTCAGTGCTACTTGTACATTCCCATTGCTGCCGACAGGTTTATACAAGTATAATTAGAGGTCAGCTAATAATGTTGCTAATTAATGATTTTTACACCACCCAAAAGAGCTAGGGCACTGCAAAGAACTACAAAGCCATGCATGCTCATAGAGATTACATTCTATATTCTAGAAGTAAGACAGCTGTCTGAAAGCCTAGGAGCCAGTGGGAGTGAAAGACAGATCAGACAGTAAAAGGAGCAGGGAACTGGAGTAAGCAAGAAGATTGGGAATAAAGAACTGGGGTGTGCAGGGAAGAGGGGCTATAACTAGCTGAAGATTAGGATTGGAATGAGAAACTGAGGGTTGGAGAGTCTGATGGGGTAAACCAGTGAGCATAAGACTGAATCAAGGATGAACACAGGACTGCAAGGGACCTCCTGGGCCAACAGGTGCAGTTCCTAACAGTCTGTACGAGGAGTCAGCAACCTACAGCCTGAGGGACAAATCCAGCATGCAACAGGCTCTTCCTGCTGTGCACTGTGCCACACTCGGTCACCTGGGCTCCGACAGGGAGAGCTCTGCCTGTGCAGTGATGCAGTCGGGTGGCACAGCCTGCAGCAAAAGGGGGGTTTTCGTCATACCATGCTGAAGCTGAGCTGCAGAGAAATGGTGGCAGTGACTGGGTCCCAAGCCAAACTAGGTCATTTGAGACACCCCCCTGGACAACACTGCTGATTCCTAGTCTATACCGACTCATGGACGCTCCTTTCCACAGGGTGAAACAGAGTCAAGATTTCCAAAGCTTCTGTTGTTAGCAAATATTTGTAGAACGAACTGGCAAAGTAATCCATTCCCCAGTATGGCTGGCACAAAAGGGATGGCAACCTACTACTACAACCAGTTACTCTAACAGCTGAAGTTGGCAGGTTTGTATGGTAGATTATGATGCTATCCTGTGATATTCTTAAGGCTTACACCTGGGAGGTCAACCTTAATTCTGGCATTCTCCAACTTCTGAATGCTTGACTTCACCATCTTAATACTGTGTTTTAACAGTTTTTAATATGTAATTATTTACATCCTGCACTCTTCAGAGCTGAGCATCAAACCAGTTTTTAGCAGGAGTAAAGGCTGGCTGTTCACAATACATCTTGTATAAAGAGCCAAGTCAGGAAGCCAGTACCATGCAATCACAGAAAGGGTCCATCAGCACGGCTGCGAGTTAGTTGGATGAGGAAGAGACCAGAGGAAAAATGCGAATCTGAAGGACAGATCTAGGACAAATAATGGTATTAAGAAGGGAATAGCAATGAGGAACAGTTACCTTTTTCCCCATGACAATCTCTACTTACCTTTTACAACTGTTCACTTCCCTGCCCAGATAGCATGACTGTCCATTCAATTTAATTAAAGCTTTTCTATTAATTTCACTCCCCATTCCATTTATTTTAGTGCAATAAAAACTAAAAACAATTTAAAATAAAAGTCCTAGCATGGAAGAGGGCATCTATTTACTACTGCCTCCAGAATCTATCTGTACTGAATCAAAACCACCACTTGCTACACTAAATGTTAAGTTATCCCCTACTTCTCTCTCTTTCTCCTGTACAGGTATTCATTGCATTTCTCTCCTTAGATTGTAAAATCTCAAGGTCAAACAAAGGTTATTCATCTTTTAAAATTTAAAACTAAAACTGAAAATAAACACTACAGAAGGCTGAAGTCAACTACAAGTAAGCAATTTATAACTCAGTCTTCCAATGAATATTAACAGCCTGGCTCCAGTTCAGGTGTTGGACTTTTACCAATAGATGTACAATTTATCTCCTTCTGAAATACTGAATCAATCTGCCAAAGTGTAAAACGTCTATGCAATCCACTACCATATAAGCCATTTATAATAAAATGGCTTTGGCTTTCATAAATAGATCCTAAAAAGTTGCTTTAAACTCTATTCTAATGGATAAGAAGTTCACAACTCCATGGAAAAGGTAACTGTGAGGTAGAATGAGAAGTAATCTGATCTACGAAAAAGGGCAAAAAAGCATTTATGAAAACATAGGACTCAAATCTGGCACTAGCTGTCTCACCAACAGACTGAAAAAAATGACAAATGCTTTGCTGTGTCGTTCTATTGCGATAAGAATGTATCACTGTTACATTTATTAAACAGTTTCAGTGTAGGGCTGCCCTACCAGTAAGTGTGAATAAAAGGGTACAATTGTCCCTAAATCAGAAAGTTGCCAAGAAATACTAAAAACCTTCCCTTTAATTTATTGTAAAAAATTCACTTACTATGGACATGACATCATCTTCACATAATTGTTATACAAGTTATTTCACTTTTCAGAGTTATAGCTATCACCAAAAACAGGCAAAGAAACTACCAAGCATAATACCACCATAGGTGGAAATACATTATTCAAAAGCATGTGCCTTCGGGCCCAATTCTATACTATATGGTCCCCACTAAAATAATGTATAAACGCATCTATCCTCACACCAATCTGGTAAGCAGGGAGGCATTACTCTTCTCATTTTAGAGACAAAGAAGTAAGCTACAGAGAGATTAAATGCCTCAACCAAATTCACATAAGAAATCTATGGAGAAGAAAGGAAGTGAACATAAGTCATTTGACTTGTAGACTAGCATCTTATAATTACCCTTTCTATCTGCTTTGTCTGAACAATACAACAGCTCCCAGGAGAGTACACCTGGGATAGATTCAACACAAAGCATTTCTGTGACAATTAACTTTAATGAGTAAAAAATCTCTTACAGTTGTCCTTTAAGCTTTTACTGTCATTTAAGAAACTGAATGGGCATCTTTACACATGCTCCGGGGTGGGAGGGAGAGGGGGCTAATTAGAGCAGCTCTTGGGAGCCACTCTAATTAAAAACGCGTACAATATCTCATGTATTCAGAATGCCATGCTTTAAAATGGTGGTGGGGCCCTTTAACTAAAGCTCATTTGACGAGCTTTAAAGCGCCCCTGCCACCATTTTGAAACAAGGGTCACTGAATACACGTGACGCTAAGGCTGCTGGAGCGTTCAATTAGAACGCATCGGAACGGGCATTGGCACATGCATTGGTGCCCAATTAGAAGACCTAAAAATGGAACAAATTTTCACGAGTGCTTAGGACTCACAAGTAGAGCTCCAAATTTTAAGAGCTCCAAAAAGAAAACCTATTTTCATGCATGCAGAAGTACATCACTGAAACAGGCTCCCCTCCCTGTGACTGGGCAGGCAGGCAGCAGAGGTACGGGGCTATACACCTTTAGGCTGCAAACCCCAATAAGCAGAGCCAGCCTGCTAACTGCAGACAGCGGCACACTAGAGGGCTGATGCAGTAATTAGCAACTCCTGTGCCCAATGTGGTGGGCCAGGCCTGCTGACTGGAAGGGGTGGAGCCAGGCAGGGGATATACATAGAGCTCCAGAGCTGGAGAGAGTCTGGCCCTGATCCCTGGACAGGGAAGAGCTCTGCTGAAAGGCCTGCGCGGAGCTAAGTGGTATTCTGTTGTTTGAGCTTGTAGCCGGAGGCTTGAGAGCAGCTAACGGGGAGGTGGAGGCCGTAGTTAGTGTCAGTGGTGGTACAGAAACAATCAATGAATGGGCTAATGGAAAAGCCTGTGAAAAACTGTAGACTTGGAAGAGGCTGGTCAGGAAGGCAGCCCCAAAGCCCTCCCAGAACCTGACAGCAGGCCACCAGAAGCCCAAAGGCTAATGAGTGAGCCTATCTGAGAGGCTATGAATAAGAAGGGCAGGCCAGTCTGGTGAACTGAACCTAGGAAAAGAGAGGGATGTGCCTGAGGAAGCCCCTCTGCCTCCCACCATTTCTATTCCAAAGACACGTCAGGGGAGGCAGCAGGGTGGTACCCAGAAGTCCAAGCAGGAGGCAGGATCAGTGATGCCACTAGAGGTGCCACAGCTGCCCTCAGGGCCCAGACATGGTTACAATCTCACTGTGGCTTATACCAAGTACTATATGCCCCTTTGCATGTACGCTTCCAGCATGAACACGCTGTCTTATGTGATCCTGTTATAATGTAATTCTAAATTTTCTCTCGTCCCAGCTTCTATCTACTTGAATGAATCATGCTACCTAAAAAATCTTTGTCAATCTGAGAAAATAAAAATCAGCATTCTGTTCTGTTATTCCTTTAAACACATCTTTATTTGGTATATCCTTGGTTTTTGCCTAGAGAAGACTTTTCTATCAGGGTAAGTTGAGCTCAAATGAACAAGGATTTAGACCAACTTTTTGAAAATCTATCAACTCACCCAGAGCAAATAAATCAACCAACAGGCAAAGCATTAACCTACTTATTATCTTGTGGGGAACAGAGTTTGTCATTCATTTTCATGACAACTGCGGTCTGGCTCACATAGCCCACTCAAGTTTTATAAAGTAAACATGCAATAAAGGAGACTGCCAGAATGAACTCTAAACAGGCAGAGAAAGCCAACTAAGTTATTTCTGAGCAAAATGATCTCTTTCTTTAAGGCTACTGACAAACTTGAGCTTCACGATCACTTTTGCTTTTACATGTGTTAGGGCAGTTCTTGGGAGGACGGTTTAGTATGAATTACGCTGAACACCACTGAAATATGGCAATTTCTATGTAAAACCCAATAGTCTAACTTTTTAAACTACAATACACTTAAGGGGAAAAAATATCACATTTTCCTCAAATCCTTTTACTTTAACTTGAACATGAAGTAAAAATCACTGTATGTATGAAGGGAGATGGTGCTACTGAATATACCACCTCCTCTGTTTTCACATCCTGCACTCAACCAGTAATATACATTTAATACTGTCAGTGCAATTAAACTACAGAAGAAAAACCCCAGATAAATCAATCATTCATCCTATTGATCAAAACTAGATTTCTAAGTTCTGCCAACATGCCAAACCATCCCTTTTAAGGATTCTGAGCTAGAACTGTATTATAACTCCCGTGACGTTCACCCTGGCTGTGTAATTTCATTAAAACATAAAATAAGGTTCCAAATTCTTGCAGCAACACTGCAGTTAAACCATGTTGTGCACTGAAATCATTCAAGCAGTACAGCCTGAAGATTTCCAGAATGAAAACCAGTGTTCATAACATCCACTGAAAAGTATGCAAAGTGAATCTCTCCCATTTGAACTACTAAGACTGAATAATTTCCAGACACTTTTTAGCATGAAGCTATTTTTTTTTTAAACGTTAAAATAATAAGTGCAAAAGAATTTGCTGAAAATTGTCTTCCTTACCATGGAAAAGTGTTGATTCGTACCCTGTTCTTATAAATTAGTATTCCTCCTGACATCACTCCAATCATAATTTCATTGTTACTTTGATCCTTTAAAAGAAAACAAAGGAATCATGATTTAACACAGGAAAATTAATATTGTAAGAAACTCTCTCTACATGCATACTCTGCCATTCATATCTCCCCCTCTCTCATGCGTGTGCACGTACACATACATCAAACATAAAAGTTGTATCTTAAGGAATCTAAAGGGATTGATTTTGCCTGATATGAGCAAGGATTTAATGGAAGAGGTCCATTTAACCTCAGCTGCAAGTTTACCCCCATTTTACATTCAATTTTTAGGAGATAATGACCTCAAAGTTACAAGTCACATCCTTCTTTCCACCTGTTCTCTGTCCCAGGTGCTTAGTCTAGAGCAGTGGTGTCCCACCTGTGGTCCGCAGACCCCTGGGAGTTGGCAGAGCATGCCTAAGGGGTCCGCAAAAGATAACTATGATCAAAAGTATATGAATACCCACATGTACAATTCAAGGGGGGGGGGGGCGGCACCTCCACACAAAATTTCCGAAGGGTCCGCACCTCCACTTGAAATATTTCAGAGGTCCACTAATGAAAAAAGGTTGAAAACCACTGACATACAGTAACCCTTTCCCTGCCTCTAGTCTATACCTACCCCAATACATTCAGCATCTGGCAACCAAAATAATGCCACTCCAATTTTGCCAAATCCCTCTTTTGTCTTTCTACTCCATTTAACATCAAGTTCCAATTTATCATTTTCAAGTTTTTACAGATACTTTCTACTTGCATCTCAGCTTTTGGTCTCACTATATTCATAATTCCAACTTTTTTGTATTTCTGTCAAACTAAAGATTACCTATGTGCATGCATAAAAATGAGTAGAATTCTATTTCTGAAAAGTAACAATTCAAGAGGAAGATCAAACATGGCAGGCTCAAATGGGAAACTGCACATTCCTATAGTCTGTTTCATAAGCATACTATAATCCTTAGGTAATATCTATACTAAACTGCCCCCCCCCACCCCCGCTGCCTGAATTTCTGTGCACCTCTCAGAGACTCATATGGGTCCGCTATAGCAGCTATGTTGTCAGAGCACAAATTGCACCTCCATCACTCAGGTCTGCAGGGCGGTTGTTAGGAAAGCTAAAGCAGATACGGAACTAGGGCTTGCATCAAGGATGAAGGACAACAAAAAGTCCTATTTTAAATACACAGGGAGTATGAAGAAGGCTACGCTTGGCAATCTGGTGGTTGCACCAGAGGAAAACGCAGACCTTTTTAACAAATTCTTTGCCTCTATTTTTTTGTGCAGGGGCCGGGACATCTCCCCCACCAGGATTCAGGACGGACTCAGGAGAGACTCCGCCAGGCCTAAGATCAGGGAGGACCGAGTTAGGAAACTGCTGGAGGGGTTGGACGTGTTCAAATCAGCAGGTTCAGATGCTCTCCACCCCAGGGCACTGAGCGAATTTGCAGGGGTCATCGCAAGCCCCCTGGCATGGCTTTATGAGCATTCATGGTGCTCTGGCTCATGGAGCTCTTTAAGAAAATTATCCAGGAGCACATTGGGGAAGGACCAGCAGGGGAGATGATGCTCAGGGGCAACCAGCATGGGTTCCTTAGGGGCAGGTCCTGTCAAACCAACCCGATTGCCTTCTACCATCAGGTCACAAAATCACTGGACGTAGGTGTCGTGGATGTAGTCTTTCTGGACTTCAGGAAGGCCTTTGACACCGTTTCCCACTCCATTCTCATTAAAAAGCTAGGTGACTGTGGCACTGATGCCTACACAGTCAGATGGATCGCAAATTGGCTGACGGGTTGCACCCAGAAAGTGGTGGTGGACGGGTCTTATTCAACCTGGAGGGACGTGGGCAGGGAAGTCCCCCAGGGCTTGGTCCTCGGGCCCGCACTGTTCAATTTCTTCATCAGCGACTTGGACGAGAGGGTGAAAAGCAAGATTTGGGGCAAGGTGGCACACTAGAAGGGAGGAACAGGATACAACTGAACCTGGACAGGTTACAGGGGTGGGCGGATGAGAACAGGATGGGATTCAGTAGTGGCAAGTGCACGGTGCTGCACTTGGGCAGTAAGAACCATCAGCATACCTATAGGCTGGGGGAGTTCCCTTCTCATAAGAGCAGTGACAGAAAGAGATCTTGGAGTCATTATCAATTCCAAAATGAACATGGGCCGCCAGTGTGAGGACGCAGTCAGTAAGGCTAACTGCACCTTGTCATGCATCCAAAGATGCATCATGAGCAGGTCCAAGGAGGTGATCCTCCCCCTCTATGCGACACCGGTCAGATCACAGCTGGAGTTCTGAGTCCAGTTCTGGGCGCCGCACTTCAGGATGGATGTGGCCAGCATCGAGGGGGTCCAGAGGAGGGCCACCCGCATGATCAGGGGGCAGCAGGGCAGGCCCTAAGAGGAGAGGCTACAGGACCTGAACCCGTTCAGTCTTCACAGGAGAAGGCTGAGAGGGGACCTGGTGGCCATCTACAAACTTACTAGGGGCGACCAGTGGGAAATGGGCGAGACCCTGTTCCCCCCGAGCGCCTACCAGAGTAACAAGGAATAACGGCCATAAGTTTGAGAGTAGATTCAGGCTGGACATTAGAAGGCGCTACTTCACAGTCAGGGCGGCTAGGAGCCGGAACCAACTTCCAAGAGAAGTGGTACTGGCTCCTACCCTGGGGGTCTTTAAGAGGAGGCTTGATAATTACCTAGCTGGGGTCATATCAGCTCAAACCTACCAGGGGTCATATAAGCCCAGTATTCATTCCTGCCCAGGGCAGGGGGTCAGACTTGATGATCTACTTAGGTCCCTTCCGACCCTACATCTATGAAATTATGCACTCCAGAAGGGCTTGAGCTAAGTAAGGGATCAAAGCAGATGGCTGAAAGCATAGGAGTGTCTCCAAACACCTTCAGCTAGTTGACAAGTGCCAGCAAAAGTGGAGTAACTTTTGTGGCAGAGTAGAGGGTTCTGTGGGCTTTTGAGTATGTACACATTCAATTATTTTTCCAGGGAAACTAGAGTTGAGATAAAACTGAGGTAATTTTTGCTATAGAAGAATCAGGCTCTCTCTCAATTATACCCAGAAACACCTGGTTTTATTTTTTTAAATTTCATGCAGAATAATTGAAACTATATTAGAACTACCAAGTTAACTATATATTCAGCTTTATAGATTTGTTTAAACAGATTTGTAAAAGAGCATCATTTTTGAAGCTTTTAGAGCAGTGGAAATTACTTAAAGTAAACTTATTAGACATTCACACATAAGTATGAACCACAAGTTAAGCAGTATGGTTGTTACTGAGTCAGTCTGATATCAACTAGCAACTTATGCTCTTATCTAAAACCAAGTGGCTATGCCAGTATTTGGAGGCAGGAAATTCTTCCACAAACAAGATTCCTGCTATTTTAGTTTTCTCTAACAATAACTCTGCACCCTAAATGTTGCAGAACCATCACTTGATCCTATCAAATACATTTATCTAGAATAAGCAAAAATGGGGTGGACTACTTCATACATTATTAAACATGACTACTCAAAATGTTATTTAGAAATGTTCTGTATTTAGAATTAGATTCCAGATCATAGCATATGATGTATTTTGAAGTGTCCAGGCTGCTAAAGATTAGTGTTTTCAGCAAGAAGTAAATCTGTGCTTGGGAGGATTTCAGGAAATGGAAGAGAAAATTGTTCTTAGGAGTGGCCCACTTAGGAGCATTCTAACAAGAACCAAAATAATGATGCCCTTTTTCATTTATAGTGCACAATAGATGAGAAAACTTCCCATCACTTGAACAAGGAAGCAAATCAGACCATCTTAGCAGCCAGTAATTCTCTCAAGTCCAAAGGTACCTCAGATAAAGCACTATCGTGCAACATAGGGGCAAATAATTAACTTAATGTTCACCTTATTCGTGCCCAGATTTGAAAAAGGTATTTAAACATTTACCTCAATTTAAAAACATGGAAAATCCTAAGAAAGTAAATTCAAGCTACTCAAACCTGTTTAACCCAAAGTTAAGCAAACAATTAAAGTACCTCTCTCAACTTTGACCTCTGACATACTTTTAAAATAGCAATGGTAGCACAAAAGTTAAGGACATCTTAAAAATTGTTCTTCCAAAATCGCAAACGATTCTCTACCTTTATATTACAGTACCAGTTCATTCAAACTTACCCTTGCATAGTGCAACTCAACTCCATAGAGTTCTAAGGTACGTGCCGTATTGAGATAATTGAACTCTGCTTCTGCAGGAGACAAGCCTCTATAATGAGAGAAATGAGTTAAATATGCATAAAATGCCCAGAACCTTTAATTAATCCAGATACTAATACCTTAATTCAACTGTTTTTATCTGCCTTCTCAATTCTCTACTCATTTACATACATTATTGCACCACAGTAATTTGGTAAACAGAGAAACACCTGATTAGACTCTATACTGCAGCAGTGTTGTAATAGCTATGACAGCCCATGGAACATGTAAGAAGCATTATTTATTTGATAATATCTTTTATTGGACTAACCTTATAGTTGGAAAAAACGTTAAAACAAGCTTTTTGGCACAAAATTCCCTTCCCAAGTCCCAGCCTATGCTAAATGTCTGGTAGAAGAACAGTTACTTCTGTTCCACCCTACTATGTAGAGTCCCCTGTGGTTCAGTGGTAGAAGCCTTGCCTGCCACACGGGAGAACTGGGTTTGATTTCCAGATGCTTATACAACTCCAGCTATGGCAGCACCAAATGTCTGGCCTCTGTATTGCCCTAAAGTGGGGATGGAAAGTCTCCATTCCTCCATCCTTCTGCCTAGGCATATGCATCGAAGGTCTGGGTGACTTCTCATGCATACAGCGATCCTTGTTGCTGGCAGTGGGTGCATGCATGCCTCTGGGTAGGGGAGGGGCCAGGGCTGTGCTGCCCCAGTCCCATCCCCATCAGCTTACATGCAGCCACCACCTCTGCCACAGAGCTGGTGCCAAGGCTCCAGACCCCGGTGCAGCTGTTTGCAGCCTCCTGGCTGCTGGCCACACAGCCCAGGTGGCTTGCAGCCTACTGGCTGCCTGCTGCAAGCTCCAGACTCTGTGGCCAGTGGCAGCTGCTCAGAGCTGGGCCAGTTGTGATATGCCAGGCAAAATGGCTTCATGTGCCACACTCTGGCACACAGGCTGAGAGTTGCAGACCCCTGATGTATTACAACTTTGTGGCTGGTTCCTATCATGCCATTAACTGAATGTGGGGCCCGGTGCACTCCTGCAGCCGGGAGCCCCATTAACTGATCCAGGCTCTCACCCACAGGGGCGTGCCATGCACTCTCATGGCTTGGAGCCCTGGCAGCTGTCAAGGCTCCTGGCCACAAGAGAGCATGGTCAACCCCCATCAGCTGAGGGGCTCCCAGATGCAGGAGCTTGCTACTTGCTGGTGCAAGGGGAGCCCAGGCACCCCCTGCGATGACAATAAGGCACAATGGGATCTAACCATCGATCCTACAATCATGCCTCCTGCCATGCATATGGATTGTGCATTAGATCCTATCATGGTTTTCCCTGCACATCTGGCAGGGGTCTTAGAAAGGGAAATGGGCAGTACACCTGTGGAAGAAAGAGGTTAACAGAAGTGGTTATCGACCAAGTAAAAAACTGCTGCTTTGATTAGTCACCACATATGATGTGCAAGCTTGCAGCCCTGTTACTTATTTTTTTCTGTATAGAGGCATAACTTTTAAAAAGGTGTGACGTAGGGATATAGTACACACAGATACAGACTCTAAGGCACATATATTACTGCATCGTGTAAGTGTCTGCAAATGGAGTATTAGTGAAAAAAACCTAGAAACACTTGTGGCCATCTGTATTTAGGACAAAAAGAATATCTGCTTTTCCCACGGCTTATCCTACGTTTTAGTGTTTGCATTATTACCAAACCCAAATTGTTTATTTTTCCTTAACGGTAATTTAATTTACAACATGCTTGATTGAATCTAAACAATATGGATTCAATCAGCAATTGATAATTTTGAAAGCTCGTACTGGAGTACTGCGTCCATTTCTGGGAGCCACACTTTAAGAGGGATGTGGACAGCATCGAGAGGGTCCAGAGGAGGGCCACTCGCATGATCAAGGGACAGCAGGGCAGGTCCTATGCGGAAAGGTTACGGGACCTGAACCTGTTCAGCCTCCAGAAGAGAAGGCTGAGGGGGGATCTTGTGGCCTGCTATAAACTAGTCAGGGGGGGGATCAACAGGCACTGGGGGAGTCCCTGTTCCCCCGAGCGCCGCCAGGAGTGACCAGGAATAACGGTCACAAGCTGGCGGAGGGAAGGTTTAAGTTGGACATCAGGAGGCGCTACTTCACGGTCAGGGCGGCTAGGGTCTGGAACCAGCTTCCAAGTGAGGTGGTGCAGGCTCCCACCCTGGGGGGTTTTATTGCGGGGTGCGTTGCACCCCATTACTCTTCCCTGCCATGGCAGGGGGTCGGACTAGATGATCTGCCCAGGTCCCTTCCGACCCTAGAAACTATGAAACTATAAAACAGTCAGTACCCCCCAATTTCAAACAAATGCGTTAAAAAAGGACTCCAACTGAAATTATATCAATTATTCAGTACCATAAGACTTAGAAAATGTATACTGAATATAATGCATTCATTTCATTGTAACCGTGCAGTAGGGATTCACAGAAGTGCACAAGAGAAAGAATCAGATGAATTGCAGAAAAGGCTTTATTTATGCCTAAAATAAAGTTCTGCTAGGCAACATACCCAGAAATATTCTGCAGACAGTTCTGAATGACCAAAAAACGTTCTTAGCAAAGAAATGTAGCACTACTTCAAATTAGTTGAAAAGTAAATGCATTTATTCTGAGCCTTCCTCTCCAAGCGTTAGTGATGTTTTATACAAACTTTCTGTAACAATATTGCGTTGTAAATAAACATTTATAACGAATTTTCAAACAAGAAATTTAGGCATGTTCCTATAAAACCACAGCAGTTGGCAATAAGTGATTTGACCAAGTAAGACTTTTTTCTGTAAATCCTTACATGTGCTGTTGATGTAATTTTGCTATTTCTTTTTCAAAGTCTTGAGGCTGGCTAGGGATGAAAGAATAGTCTGAGAGGTAGCCTGGCAAGTTTTCTGAATGACTGTAGTCTCCCAGTTCAGCTAAAAGATTAAAAAGGGAAAAAGATTATTTGTTTAGCACAAGCATATGTAACACAACTACAGCCCAATTAGAGCTAGGACTATGTTAACCACCTTAAGTTCTATAGCAGGTGAAAGACGGAACAAGTCTGAATTTCCCTTTTCTTCTTATAAAAATTGCCTTATTAATTTGTTGTAGAAGTTTTAAAAAGGCACCTGTATGACAAGTGGGTGCCTGGCAAGCTGGTTTATGAAAATATTTACATTCAAATATAAACATTTGTTCACTGCCTACAAAATGACTAATTCTAAACAACAGTTCTACCGCAATATACTTCAGTAACCAATTTTGGTCTGTATGCTTTCATATCATTATGAGGACTCACTTTCTTAAGAAAGGATGCTTATTTTGCTCTCTAGAATATTTGATTTGCAAAAATGGCACATCCAATCTAGGCCAAAACATCCCCAGAAGGACATAGAAATGATTGTTAATTTGTTATTGGCTCAGATACATGTAGCTGAATGTATGAAATACATAATAAGAAATTTTATAGAAATTGATTACAATTTCAAGCCATATTTTACAGCTTTAAGACACCTAAAATAACCTCTACTGCATATTTAAATCTAAAATTTATTATCTGCTATAACAAAGAAAAATTTGCAAAAAAATACCCTTTAAGATAACAACAATAATTAGTACTTAGATACACTGACACAAATTCTGTCAGCTGTACTTTTGAGACCCACTCCAGGGTGCTCTCACACCCTCAGCGGTGTCCTTCAGCCCCAAACCTCCTCTGCCATCTGCTGCTTAGTCAATGAAAACAAACAGAGATGTGCCAAGGGGCCAATTCTTTGACCCAGGGTGCCTCAGCTTTACCAGCTCTTAGCAGAGATTTTGCCAGCTTAAAGAATCACACTTTTTATTTAGCACATGCTCAGAAATTACAAGAGTCCTCCTCAGAAAAGAGGCCTGCATGACGGCCAAATGTTCCCAAATCATGTTCCCCACAGTCAATAAGTTATAAAAACAAAAAGATTTAATACATAATCAGGAGAATTATAGGAATCAGTAACCATATGTTAAAAATCAGACAGATATGAAAAAGCTATGGAAAATGCAAGAAACTATACGATCTGTGATTTATTCTTGCCCCTGAATCTTATCCCTAGGAATGCAGCTTCTATTTCTAACCAAGCCATAGTCCTTGCCAGACTGTTAGCTTGTGCTGCCCACCTAAAACTACTGGGGGACTAAGGCACCCAATGCCTGGGAAACTTTAGACAAAGGCCTACTGCCACAGCAGCTCGTAACACAAGTGGCAGCCATGGTATGCATAGTAGTGTCTCCAGGCATGCTACTTTTCTGGTGAAGGTAACAGCTTCTTTGGTTAAAATACGTATGACAAATGGAACCTGATTTGCACATCATTGTACTAATATTATCCACAAGGATACCCTGGCCCTTTTTCAAAGAAAATGCAATTCATAGCATTTAATTTAAAAAAAACCAAAACCTAAATTATCCAGGAAGACAAGTGGCACAATGATCTTGCAAGTTTTCATTACTAACCAAAGTTGTAGGCTATACCACCTATTTTTGGATAAAGACTTATGGACTATTTACCTGGCATAAAAAGAGTTGCACAGATTAACCCACTACATATACATCAGGAAAAATGTATGAAAAAAACAATTATTCAGAAAAAGATTCACAATAGTGTGAATTAAATCAATCACTGCAATACCAATTTTTGTCTTTTCCCGATTTTCAAAAAGTTAAGTTTACAATATTTTCTTCAGTTCATCCACAGAATTACTAAGGTGTTATAACACCAAAAGATGAAAGAAGGAAAGGTCATAAAGATATTCACGATCCAACCCTTTATAGCCCTTCTGATTTGCCTAAAATTGGCAAATGGCACAATCTGGCTGGACAGCACCAGAACACCCTGTTCCATTCATCTTTGAAGGCTCACAGGAAGAAATTTCAACATCTAAAGCTCTTCCAATTGTCATGCCTGAGAAAGAAACTTATTACACTTTAGAGTATATGGAAATTTTTTCTTAATATATATTAAATGGAGAAGAACATGGAAACTTAGCAGTAAAACTTCTTGGCACCAAGTACTTCAGCAAAAACACCACTAAGTGGCTAAGAAGCCGCTTTCCCTTGCTGATAGGGGAAACCCTCCCCGCATATTTGTGTTGATTTCACAATATTGTAAAATCCATTAAACGTACTTATTACAATTCATTAACATACGGTAGCTAGAATGATCAATGAATAACCAGAAATATGCAAGGTACAATTTGTAGTTATGGGCTCATATATAGTGTGCTATACTTACACTGAACAGCATAGGAAGCCAAAAGAGCAGCAGTATTATAAGGACAGGGTAATCTACAATTTTTAAACATAAAAACAAATAGAAATATATATTTATATGAATTATGTTCTCTTTGAAAAATCTAACAGTCATTTACAACACAGACACCAACAATAAAAAAAAAATTGATAAATATTTATAATAAAGTTCCAAATCCAAAAGAAAATAATTCTATTTAAGCAAAAATTATAGTTTATAACTCTTAAGATTTTATTGATGCAGTTTAGTTTTTTATTTCTGAAAATGGTCATAACAAAGAACTTACCTTCCAGTAAGAATATCTTGTTTAATTTGCAAAAAATACTGGTACCTTAAAAAACAAAACAAATACCATCACAAATTGACAACAAATACTTCAAATTAAATTTTAACATGAAGCTTAAATTGCTTCCGAGGCTCCTGCTTGAAACCTTGCATTTTGCAACTTCCTAAATGTTGACGTTTAGAAGTTGAATTTGAGGCACTGGTTAAAGAAGCATATCCGTTCACAAATGAACCTCCACTTTTAAATTCTATTTCAGGAACACGTAACAAGCAATACTCAAGTTCCTAGATCAAGTAGAAAATACGGAAAGTAGGAATGTCTGTTTGCTGAAATCAAAATACTATGAACATTAACTATTTAACTTTCTGCCAAGACTAAAAGAATGCAACTTTGTATCTATGTACCAAAAGAAAAACATGCCCAATTTTCAGGGGTATTAAAGGAATAATAATTCTCACCAACTTCAAAAGGAAGTCACTGGTTATTTAAACTCTGAGACTATCTGATGCAATTTAATGTCAGAGCTAAAAACACGGATGCCAAACTTTGTAAGCGTTTGAGAATTTTTCATGTTTTCCATAAACATTTCTTCTATACTTGTTTATAAACTGCATAATAGTATTCTTTCCTTTAATTTTAAATGACTTTTACAAGAGACAGCCTGTTTTCAATAGTTCATCTGGTTCTCCCACTGCTTACCCTTTTGATGGAACAAAAAGCAGAAAAATAAGCAGATGAACATTTGAAAAGAAGGAGACTGTTTTCAATCAAGTCAATTTAGTGACAGAAAACAGATGATGACAAATACAAACTATATGACAGTTGTATAAGCAGATTTCTCTAAATATAACCCCCCTGCACGAAGCACAGGTAGCCTATTAGTTTTTTGGTATTCACTTAATCCTTTACTCACTAACTGAAGGTTTTTAAAAAATAAAAGCTAAGGCAGTCTATGATATTTAATTGTATTCTTGATCCTACACCCAAATTTGAGTAATTTTAAAGGGCCCTTTATTTTTACAGAGCGATAGGAATCCAACCGCTGAAAAATCAGGGCCCTCTAAAGTGTCTCAATTTGTATATACAAAAACCAAGTTATTTGTAAGGTTCCCACTCTGCACAAACAATAGATTTACAGGACTGTATGGAAGTAAACGCATATAAATTACAAAGTGGACAATCACACTTGCAACAAAAAACCATCACAACAATAAGAAAGTAATATAATGACAAGATACAAATCACACTTGTTGCAAAACGTCACACGATGTGCATTGAGGCTGTTTACTGTTATTAGAACCCATTATTTCCACTGGAAACAATCCCTTACAATGCAGCACAGTAATAGTATTGTACTTTCTATGTTCTGATGCCTCCATTAACAAATGCTCCACAGAACAGAACACTGTTGCTTTCTTGTATACAACACTGCTTTGGGACATCCTAAGCCCTGATAATAATACCATCATACATTTTTCCTTCTTGCAATTCTGCTCTGACTGGTGGCATAAAATCATTAATAAAATACTTTCATAGTTTCATAGTTTGTAGGGTCAGAAGGGACCTGAGCATCAAGTCTGACCCCCTGCCATGGGCAGAAAAGGATGCTGGGGTTATCTAGCCTTCTTCAGAAGACCCCCAGGGTAGGAGCCAGCACCACCTCCCTTGGAAGTTGGTTCCAGCTCCTAGCCGCCTTGACTGTGAAGTAGCGCCTCCTGATGTCCAGCCTGAATCTACTCTCAGTCAGCTTATGGCCGTTATTTCTTGTAACTCCCGGTAGTGCTTGGGGGAACAGGAACTCTCCCATAGCCTGTTGGTCCCCCTTGGCAAGGGCATAGGCAGCCACCAGATCCCCTCTCAGCCTTCTCTCGTGGAGGCTGAACAGGTTCAGGTCCCATAGCCTCTCCTTGTAGGGCCTCCCCTGCTGCCCCCCGATCATGCGGGTGGCCCTCCCCTGGACCCTCTCCATGCTGGCCACATCCCTCCCGACGTGCGGCGCCCAGAACTGGACGCAGTACTCCAACTGCGGCCTGACCAATGCCACATAGAGGGGGAGGGCCTCCTTGGCCCTGCTCGTGATGCATCTGCGGATGCAGGACAAGGTGCAGTTAGCCTTCCTGACCACGTCCCCACATTGGCGGCCCATGTGCATCTTGGAATCAATAATGACTCCAAGATCCTTTTCTCCCTCTCTGCTGACAAGGGAGTTCCCCAGCCTGTAGGTATGCTACTGGTTCTTCCTCCCCAGGTGCAGTACCTTGCACTTGTCTGTACTGAATCCCATCCTATTCTCATCCGCCCACCCCTGTAACCTGTCCAGATCTAGTTGTAGCCTGTCCCTCCCTTCTAGTGTGCCCACTTTTCCCCACATCTTAGTGCTATGTGCAAACTTGAACAAGGTGCTTTTCACCCCCTCATCCAAGTTGCCAATAAAGATATTAAACAGTGCAGGCCCAAGGACCGAGCCCTGGGGCACCCCACTGCCCACGTCCCTCCAGGTCGAAAACGACCCATCCACCACCACTCTCTTGGTACGGCCCTCCAGCCAATTAGTGACCTGTCTGACTGTGTAGGGGTTGACACCACAGTCGCCTAATTTTTTAATGAGGATGGGGCGAGAGACAGTGCTGGAGAAACAAATCGAAAGCAATTATTAACAACAATGAATACAGCTGTTTGGCAAAAGCACTTGTTTATATTAAAATATTCAGATCCAATTTTACTATATTAAATATTAAACTTACTGTGTGGATTTTAAACTTACTAGCTGATTTTGGATTTTAAACTTCATTGCAGAACAACAAGCAAGTTTTTTTTACCTCCCTGCTTGCCATCTGACACCTCCAGGGAAGGAATTCTACCGATCAACACAAAGAGCTACTCAACACAGCTCACAAAGACACTCTCATGGACCCAGAGAGACAGCCTTCCATCTTCAGCTCCTTCTGTGCAAAAATGAAGTTTATTTTCTACCTATGGGGACTTTTTACCATCTTGTACCATCTACACATTTCCCAGACCCTGACAAAGGGATTTTGATCCCAAAAGCTTGCAGAAAAGGACAATTTTCTTGCCACGGTCTAATAAAAGGTATCATTTTGGAACCAAGAGTTCTAGTTTTTTTGTAAAACTTACTAACTTGCATTCAAGGTTAAGAGAATTGACAGACCCATCACAGCGCAGAAACAATTAATAACTTTAAGATGCACTCAGTGCTGTAGCAATGAAGTTTGACACCTGGGGCAAAGCCCGCAGTGGCAGCTCACCCTACGCACAGATTGGGGGGCATATGCCCCCCTATGCTTGCCCGGGAGTGCACGCAGTGGCAGGAGCCACCCATCCTGTCCCCGTGCCCCTGTGCAGTGGGGGCAGCTTCAACAAAAGGGTGATCCTCACTCAACCTAGTTCACCGCCAGAGGGGCAGGGCATTTCCCTGGGAGGTGGAAGATGAAGAGAGCTTTGAACTGAACTGAGATCTTCTGCTATGCCTGCTGGGCTTCAGTCTATACACCAGGGGTTGTCAACTGGGGGTACACATACCCCCAGGGGTACTTGAGAAGGCCCTAGGGGGTGTACACAGGTGGGCAGGGATGAAGTGCCACCATGCACCATCCCATGCAGCCACGCAGCTGCATTTGGCTGCGCGCCACTCCCCCCGCCCTCCCCCACCTGACTGAGCCCTCCCCCCCACCTCCCTGCAACTGGCCGCTGGAGGTACACTGCTCCAAAAAGGTTGGAAACCCCTACTATACACTAATGGTTCTCAAATCTTTTAGACTCAAGGCACTCAGAAAGTGCCAGCTCTTCATTTTGCCATGTTTTCTGACTACAGAAAAACAGTATAGCAATTTTTGCAGCCATGAACCCAGAAAGATGACAACAGGTCAGAATGTTTTGACACCACGGATGCCTATTCAAAATCTCTGGGTTTATTTTGTGAATTGTGTAGGTGTTTGCATTTCTAACAGTGCAAATATTGTGCAGCACCCTGCGTCATGTTTAAAGGGATCTCACTGCATACTGATTGAGAATCACTGCTCTACACAACTATGTCTTGGGTATGCTTGACAATGCCAATGAGTTAAGGTCCCTCAGGGGGCTTAGTGCAGAAATGCTTCATTTGAGATACCAACCAGCCTTAAGCATGAGATTGGCACAAAGTGCTCAGCTCAGACAAGAGGGCAGCAGATTTGGGGGTACTCAGTGATAGAACCTGGAGCATCCAAGTAACTTTACTGGTAGAAACTTATGTGCCTAATGGATTAACTAAAGCCCAGTCCTGGGCTCCCCCTGCACCAACAAGCATGTTCCTGTAGCTGGGAAACTTCTCAGTTGAGGGGCTTCCAGTCATCGGTGGGCCCAGGAAATCAAAGCAGCTGCCATCCCCAGGGCTTGGGGATGCATGAAACCCACATACCTGGGGGATTGTGGCAGCTGCCATCCCCTGGGTCTGGGGATTTCATGCTGGACATGGTACACACCCCTATGGCTGGAAACCCCATCAGCTGACAGGTTCCCAGCTGCAGGGGAGACCCTGATATATGTGCAAATTAAAGCTCAACAGCAACCAGCTATAGCTAGTACACATTTTTGAGGTCTAACTTGATAGCTGGTTGGAGTTTTTTATTGTGTTATAAGTACTTTGGCCTTTAACTGTGCAATACCTGTAACGTGTAGTAGGGGGCTTAAAGTATTCTTAATCAGTGGGTTAGTAATAAACCCCATAGGTTTTTTGTTTGTTTGTTGTTGCTTTTTGTTTGTTTTTTTACAGGCTTGCACAGACAGAAGAATCAGATCACCCAGAAGTGCATTATGGCACCATTAATGCAAGAAACAAAATGGTGTGCCTGCAGCTAGTAAGAGGGTACATATACAGTGATCAGAACAGAGTTCTGCTAATTGACCCTTGTCAAGGAAAGACACTGGAGCTAACACAAACTGCTACAAAAAATGCAACTGAATTTCATCTGACCACAAGTAAAAAGTTCAGTTTTTCAAAGCACCATGAAGGCATTAAACCAGGACAAAAGGTCCCAAAATTCAAGGCCATTACAACCTTTAATTCATTAGCCAATCTTATAAATAAAACAGACATTAAAGATTTTTTCATATAAAACTCTTTCTCCACTGTAAAACAGATTGCTACAGAAAAATGTAATAGCTATAAAAAATAAGTTAAACTTGTTTCATTTTTGTAAAATATGCCTGTTAGAACAATTACATTTATTCTGCTGAGAGTATCTGAACTACGTTTAAGAAGAAAATTTAACTTCTTGTTCCTAATGTTTTGTGATTCAATTAATACAAACTATGTTAAAAGGGTGCTTAGGATAAGCTCAGTTTAGTTTTCATGACACAAATATGTTCTAGTAGACTGATTATTTCCACTGAGTTTTTATGACTGCAAAACCAATTAAGGGCAAAAATTTCATCTGTATAGAGATTAAAAGTCTTCTTGTGAAATGTCTAATCGGGATGCTCTGTTGTCCTTATAAGTCATAATGATAAAGCTGAGCTCATTCTCTGTTCAGTGTGTTCTGTGTACAGTGAAGGTATTTAGTTATTAGCTAAAAAGGGTCTGGTTTAGGGCACAAACCTTTTCAATACTGTTGGATAGAATAGGAAATTATGGAAGGTTTAGCAATATATATCTAAAAAAAGCTTACACAATGCATGCACTCCTTAAATAATAGGAGCAATGAAGATGGGGCTCATTAAGTTAAAAAAAACATTTTGGCTAGAAATTGGAATACATATAAAATGATATTTGCTAGTCACCACCTATTTTAGCATAAGGAGAGAAGCAAACAGCAAAAATAGACCTTTTGCTGTCCACGTTCATTGGTCCCATGAAAATTATGATTGTATTTATAACACTTCTGTCTTCCTTACATGCTAAATGATACACTGCCAGAAAGGTCTCATCTTAAAAAGTTACTGGTTAGCAACGTACAGCACGGATATCCCAGGAGAAACTGAATTAATGTATGTGGCCATTGTTAGGCCAGCAAAAGGAAAGTAGAATACTTTGATGCTTGGATGAAAGGAACAGGGAAAAAAAAAAAAAAAAATGAAAAAAAAACTTTATTGAATTTCAAAGACTTATGAGATGAGGGTTTTCATTTTTCCAAATGGATAAGAGACAACAAGTATAAATTAATATTTACCCATGGATGAATAGAGCAACAGAGCTGTTTTCCTCCCCCTACCTGTTCCTCATTTTCCTGTTTCCTATTTCTATCTAGGAAGGTTTTCTTCATGTTATTATTGTATATACTCCATATATTCATTTCATTTATAAACTATGCATTCAACGGCTTTTTATATGCATTTATGCACTTTTTGTCCATGTGGAAATTTTCACTATAAGCTATGGAAAAATCTTAAACACGTGACAAGAGAAACTTATAAAACAGATTTTAAGGAAGAAACTGCAATACATTGTGCTTTCAAAGTTATATGTTCTACATAAATGCTTATTTCTACTTCTAAACATTCTAGGAGGGTTTTTCAATCATAAATTACCTACCTCGTGTATTCTTCTTGAAGCTTGTTAGGGTCACTTACAAAAAATTTGACTCTAAAGTTCAAACTGTAAGGAGATCCTCCTAGAACAACAAAAGAATTTCTAATTAATCAATTATTTTAAAAACTTTAATAAAAATCATATTTGTAATTGACCAACTAAATGCATCGACTCACTTTTTAATTGCTTCCTAATTGGCTTGTTTGGATCCATCCACCTCTGGAGAACAAAAAAAATATAAAACTAATTATTTTAAAGACCAACAATATCATCTCATGAATTACAAACTGACATGGCAATGCTGAATATCATTTGCTAGCCTGTTATGTTATATGTAGGCCTCCAAACGAAGAAATAGACTCTTGGCATGCAAAGCAAAGCCCGCGGACGGATTCTTCAGAAAAGATCTCAGGTTTTCAGGTACTGCCCTTCTCAAACACTGTTCCTCTTGTCTCCTGTGTTAACTTTGGTATCTGTCCACATGTTCCTAAACATGCGGGGGCTATTCAAGCTTCCTGCTCTGCTGGTTGTTGGCAGCTGAGAAGCCACTGTGACTACAGAGGGTTAACAATACATGTCTGAGGTAGCTTTAAATGACCTAAACTCAGGTACTAGGAGCATTATAGTCCTGACAACACAACTGCACAGACTAGTTTACTCTGCTTAGAAAGGTAATATAGACCAGCCAGAGCTCTATGCTGCCACAGATAAACTACCTTCAGCACCTAAGTTAACTTGTTCAGTGTGCATTGTACCCAGTGTAGGACACTACTGGAGAATGGACATGTGCAGGGACTCTGAATTTCTTACCTTTATGTCCATGTTTCACAACCTCCAAGTTGGGGATAAGGATAGCTCAACTTATTTGTAGAAGCCATGTGACAATTAGTGTTTATAAAATGCTAGTCTGCAAATGGTAAGATTCACTAAAATATTAAAAACTCCTTAATGGTTATACAGATAATATAGCAGCTAAAAAAAATTTTTTAAAATGTTTTTAGACTGGCCACATTACATTTGTGGTGCTACAGAAGTTGAGTGAACAGATATGTACACTCCCTGTAGCGCTACTTCTTTTAGGCAATGTTTCTGCTTTCATATGTAATAATGATGGGCCTAGGGGTAAAATTTGCTTTTCCTCTCTGGGAGATTGTCAGATAGGCCAAGAGATGTCCCCAGCTGACTGGCCCTTTAGGCTGTACCCAAATTGTCTGGATCAAGATGGTGCTAGCATTATAATTACTGCCAAGACTTGTCTAAGCTTCTTCATGACCCTCTGTATTAACAGGACCAGAGATAGGCATCCATTATCATGGAGTCTACAAGATGAAAAAAACATCTAAAGAGTGAACTTGGGCTCAGACCCTTAACTCAGTGTTCCCCGACCTTTTCCAGCCCAGGGCACACATACATTAATAAAAAATTTCCACAACACACCTATTAAGGCATTCCCCATCCTCATACCTATTGTAGCTCATTACTATGGCAAAATTCGGCAGCACACCTGTTCATTTCTGACAGCACATTTTTGTGCCACGGCACACTGGTTGGGAAACACTGCCCTAACTGATTCAGAGCAAACCATCTGACAGACACTATTTGCCCATGATAAACATTCGTTCTCAGGAGACCAAATTACCTGTGGAAGATGCTTTGTAGTGCTTGATAATACACTGAAGGTCAGTTGTGAATTGAGTGCTGCGCTGGTCTACTATAGTATTCAGTAGACACAGCTACGGATACAATTTGCTGATTAACACCTGTTCCAGACCCAGTTTTGCAGAACAAGAGGAAATGATGTTCCTCCTTGCTTACTGACATAAAACATTTATGCCTGTTCTGCATCATAACTTGGACCATTTGCCAATTCAGCAAAATGATGTCCAAGACCAAGAGTTCTGTGGTGGTGAAAAGAAAAGAAAAAAGTGAGTGGAGGAGAGGGAAGGGCACGGAGGAGGAGTAAAGAGAGCCTTCAAAATTTCCCAAATGTCTCCTTGCTATGGTGTAAAGTTCATCTCAAGATGGACTCCGTGAGTAAACAGAAGTCTAAGCAGCAGAAATGATGGCTATTACCTCAACAGGAAAGACATAAAAACAGCAGATGGAATTGGTTTCTCCATCCAAGTGTGTTCTTTCCAAGTTTCCTGCTCACGCTGTTGAGCAAAATGAACAAGTACTACACAAGCCTCCTGAGTAATGCTGCAAGATTTTGTAGGCAAGACAGATCTAGCCTTTGAGGGGGCAATAGAAGTTTATTTTCTAGTTGCATGCCCCTAAGTTGTCCTCTAGGGCCAGAAGTGAACATCACAAGAAATAGGGAGTTGGGTGGGCAGACATGGGTGAGTACGACTTCCTTTAGTGTTTCCTAAACTTTGGGGGAGGGGGAGGAAAAGGGCTTCATACCCACTGCAGTAAAGTTTGCCATGATCACCTTGCCCTCCTGCCTCAGCCTCCAAATTTCATAAGATATTCTTGTGCATGCACAGCATTTACAAGGTAACACTTGCTGGATAACACTGCCCTTAGTTATGCCTCTGCAGGAATTTTTTCTGAATTTAGTGGCACTCTAGTTGAGAACCACTATTGTACTGCCTCAGCTTACCTCAATGGGTCTCAGCCAGGGTGCTGCTGCCACTGTAGCTGAGTGAAAGTGCCCTCTGTGCCTCAAGCAGAGTCTGACCAGGAAGCGACTGTGGCAGGAGTGGGAGGTCCTGCCGACATTAGATTTATCAGATCAATGTTAGTGTAAATATTGATTAGATAAACCTATGCAGGCAGGCATCCCCGCTCCTTCCACAGCCCCTCTCAGTCCAGTCCTTCACACTTGTTTCCAGAAAAATTCCACCTGCGGGCAGTGCGGCTGCCTGGACATTTATCCGTGGGTTTCCTGTGTTGCTCCAGGATGTCATGCCACTACTGCTGCCAGGTGGAAACGTCCTTTGTATCTCTTTTATAGGAGGAGCATTTAGGGGCCAGAGAAGGAAGGTTTATCAGATAAGCCTAATGCAGGCACGAGCACCTGGCTCTTGTTGCAGCTGCTTCCTAGTCAAGACTCTGCATATGGTGCATGGAGCAGTTTTACCTAGTGGTAGAAGAGATGCCAGCGCTGCAGCAACCTTGAAAGGGTCTTGTGGCACCCCAGTTGTGAGTAGTGTCTTAGAGCATGGATACCAGAGATGGCACTCTCATAGACAAATTCAGAAATGATTCAGGCTCACTCAGTACTTTGAAAGACAGTGATATTAAGATCAGTGCTGAGAGCAACTATCACAACAGTAGGTAGTTGGGGTTATGAGCATCAAGCTCATGATGCATAATGGAGAGGGGATGGACCAGTCTAGATATACACCGTTTATGTTTCCCCTTCTGCCACGGTTGTAGATTGAGCTAGGTGGACCGCTAGTCTAGTATGGCACTTCTTATATAACATAAGACCGGTGCCAAATGAAGTACTAAACACTATTCAAGGTGGTATCAATGGCTGGGGGGTTTTCTGAGGGGGCTGGTTTAGGCTGTTAATTTTCCTCTGCCTGAGGAGCTTGAGGTAAGTTATGACTTCATCAGGCCTGAGAGAAGAAACCAATCTGCACATATGCACCATTGCTGGAAGTGGGATACATGGCAACAATGGCTTAAATGGGAACTCAGTCTGTGAAGCAAACTGATTTAGTTGATTTGCCATCCAAGTTTTGAGTTGTACACAAATAGCAGTGGGACAAAACAGGTCTTAATATTCACAATATTTTAACCTTTACTAACAGAAGTAAGAAAATGGTTCCATAATTAACACATGATGCATCTAAAAGAAGAGAAGGGGAGAACAAATTAAGACGAAACTTTAAAAGACCAGGAACCAGTTTCATACCCAGTAAAACCTATCCGACTACCCAAGTACTTAAATCAGCATAATAGAGTTTTGCTATTACAATGAGACTGTAATATATAATAATACTTAAAATGAGGCTTATGTGATTTAGATGAAGATTTTTAAACAATAAAACTGAATATTAAAAAGCATGAAAGCTAACAGGTTTCTCCCCACTCCCACAACACACGCATTATCCTACACCAAGTACAACGATAATAATACCCCATTACATTACTGGTAGTACAACTGGGTTGTGCAGGGTAAGAGAGGCCCCTCCCACTCACCACTGCCAGTGCTTCCTGGTGCCCAGAGCCCACGCAGAGGTGCCCTGCATCTGCTCTGCACTACCACTGCTGCCCTGTGGGGCAGCTTGGAGATGGTGGTGACACAGCATAGATTCAGGGAAGCCCTGCACAGGCTCCAGGTGGCTACACCTGGAATTGCCAGTGGCCGCGAAGGGGGAGGGGCCTCTTTTACCCGACACTGATCAGCAGTTTCTGTCCATGCTGCCACTGCTCAGCCTGGACAGGCGAACCAGGAGCTGGCAGGGGGCATGCTGGGTCAGGGCTGAATGTGCTGGTCCCCGCCACTACCATGGGGCTGGGAGCAGTGGCGACAGCAGTCCAGCTGTGGAGCCGCCCCAGCCCCACTGCATGCCCAGGGGGTGGCAGGACATGCCACAGCCGGGCAGCGCCTCAGTCAAAAGGGACTAAGGGACACACCAGAGGCCAGAGAAAGCCCCTCCGCGGGCCGCATCCGACCCGCGGGCCATATTTTGCCTACCCCTGTCCTAGAGCAATGAGGCCCCTCTGCAATCCTAGGCCACTACATTACAAACTTACCAAACTCCACCTTAAAGCCAGTTAGTTGTCCCCCGCCCCAACTTTTAAAAAAAATTTAGCTACATGCTATATTATTTTGTGCAGATGGTGCCTCTCGCTCTGTGTAATGAAGTGCCTTCCAGATGATTAAAAACTGTTTGCAATGAGGCATTTTCACAAGCATCACAACAATAATATTATAATAAAATAGGTGATTGAATGTTTTCATTTGAGTCATCAAATAGCATTAGCACTTCTAGCTTGGATTTATAAGTTCCTAAAGTGCCAACTTTATGGAATTCATTTTCAATTAAAGTATCTAAACTAAAATTATAACAATTTATGTTCTTATGTTCATTTTCAGGGCTATGAACTGAAAATCTGACACCTTGCCAGATATTGGACCATCTTCAGCATATCGAAGTAAGAGATGTGTAATGTATCTGGAATGGAACCAAAAACCTTCACAGTATGTAAAGAATAATCTATAAAAAAAAAAAAAAGTGTTGTTCAACTGGTAGCCAAAAATATCATAGCCGCTTCTTATGCTAGCTGAAGACCAACTTCCAATCCAACAGGGATGCAACAAAACCATGACATTAAACATTTCACTTATAATTTAATGACCATAAGGCCTTCCGATCTGAGCAGGTGTTTAACAAGCAAGACTGAGATCCTGTTTAGGAAAGCTTTTGTTTCATATTTTATTTCATTTGCTTATATATATTGTTCTCTCCCTTATCGTGAGTCACCCTGAGCCTTTGTTGGGAAGGGCAGCATAGAAATCCAATTAATAAGTCAGCACAGAATCCAAACCCAAAGTTTGGCTGCATACTGCAGCCATACTGCAATGGCTTCTATCACTCCTCTACACAAGGACACGGACTGTGATGATGAGCAACCACTCCTTTTGTCAAAGCCCCTCACATTTGTGCAGGCTCAGAGGAATCCATCTGGTCATTCCCCTTCATATGTCATACATTAGACCACATGAAGAATCAGTGAGAAGCCAATTCTACTGGTCATGAATAATTGTACTCACCAAGGCCAGATCCACTCAAATTTAATGCCAACTGCCTGGCAATGACAGCAGCAGCATTTCTATTCAGGCAGCAGTGAAGGAGTCATTAAGGTTCATTTTAATCTACCAATTCCTTCTAAACTCTTCACAGATGTTAACAACCCTCTCCTTTTTAAATGGTCTTATTTTCCACTAATCAAGCTATCTTTTCTTCTGCAATTCTATCTGTTTGCTGTTCCTCTTAGAAGCTCCTACTTCACACCTCTACGAACTGTTTTTAACTGTAGCAAAAAAAAAAAAATTAACTCAGGCATGGAAACCAACTCGAGTGTGGAAACCAAGTACTGGATGCACTGTAAAATACTCAAGGCTAGATTACAGATTCATAGATGTTAGGGTCGGAAGGGACCTCAATAGATCATTGAGTCTGACCCCCTGCATAGGCAGGAAAGAGGGCTGGGTTTAGATGACCCCAGCTAGATGCCTATCCAACCTCCTCTTGAAGACCCCCAGGGTAGGGGAGAGCACCACCTCCCTTGGGAGCCCAGTCCAGACCTTGGTTACTCGAACTGTGAAGAAGTTCTTCCTAATGTCCAGTCTAAATCTGCTCTCTGCTAGCTTATGGCCATTATTTCTTGTAACCCCCAGGGGTGCCTTGGTAAGTAAAGCCTCACCAATTCCCTTCTGTGCCCCCGTGATGAACTTATAGGCAGCCACAAGGTCGCCTCTCAACCTTCTCTTGCAGTTGAAACACCTGAACTTTGTTTTATGAATCTGAAAGATGTGTACCATTTAGTTCTAATGACTACAGGGCAAAAGAAAAAAAAAGATCTTTTAATTATTTTTGCCTAGTTTGTTGAGTTTATGAATGCTATGTCATACAGCAAACAAATGCACATTCCAATAAAGATATACTTGCGTTTGCTTTGATCTTAAACTGAAAAATGTAGCCCTAGCATACTAGTGAAGGTTCTAGATGCTTTTTACCTGGACAAAAATGTGCGTTGTGTTACATGTTATGATACACCAACCGCCTGAACCCTCTTTTCAAAATTCTAGATCCCATGTACTCATCTGTAGGCTTTTTTGTTGTTCAGATACAATCACTAGCACAGAGGTCATGCACACTGCACAGAGGTTGTGTTTCATTTGGATGCCGCCTGGATGATGAATCCTAACTCAAAATCAACCCAACTGAACTGATGTCAGTCACCAGAACAAAGCCTTATTTAAATATTTAATTGCTTTCAAAAGAAGTGATACAAAGCCTTGAGATACTGTTTAATTCTTTATTAAGCTTGGATAACTAAGTCATAAGCTGCAAAAAATCATTCATGGTAAAGTAAGAGCTGCAGATTGGCTTAAATCATACATTAGAGAAAGGATCCTTCAGTGGAAGATAATGGACCAAAACAAAAAACTAGCTGCAAACTGGAAAATACTGTTCAGATTAGGGTTCAGGCTATCATACAGAAATTAAAAGATTGTTCCTTACCTTATAGTAATTTGTCTAAAGACCAGGAAGTAGTACTTAAATTGTCTGAGATTTACTGTTTCTATATACCATTATTACAAAAACTGACTACACTTGCACTTAGCATCATAAGAAAGTAGGATGAAAGGGACCCTACAAGCAGAGACGTGGGACAGAAAATTTTCCAGTGCTTTATTTTTCGGTGGGGAATTTTCCATTTCTAAAAATGCACTAGTAACAATGTAGATGCCAATACAATACTAAGCAAGCTGGGCAGTTTCAAAGTTGTAATTAATGTTTTTCAAGTGATTATCCCTAGGAAGTATGCGAGAGAGAGTACATATATATGTTTTATTGATTTGTAAACAAGACAGTAAATAAGTACACTCGCATAATAATCCAAACCAAAAACAAGTTATGAATTCTAATTAGCTGTGCAGGTCATATCAAAACCAAAGTTAAAATTCTTATTTCATCTCAGACTGCAAGTGAAAGAAAAACCAAAAGTAAAACTGCAATTAATTTTTGTTTCACTTTCAGTTCAGCAAACACACAGAACAGTGTCTCATTTCTCTTCTTGAGCTGGGGAAGTTGGAAGTGTTTGCATAAGATCCGTTAGTTTTTTAGTGCTTTTGGTTTGAAATAGTCATAATAATGCCCAATCAGAAAACTAGTGTGTGGCATCATTATAGTGAAGTTCAAGCCACTGAAAGAAGGAAGAAGTTTAGTAGATGTAAATATTGCAGGCAGGAGTATGCTAACAATGCAACAAGAATGAAGAAACATTTAAAAACATGTAGAAACTGTCCTGAAAGAGTACAAGCCACATACAGAGAGCGCATACAGCCACGTGGTAGAACAACATCATCAGAGAAGAGTCTACTTCAGGAATCCTACGCAAGTAAACAAATTAATATGTTAAACAACACACAGTATAGACTAGCATCTATATTGTTTTAAAAGATTATAATTTTAAAAGCTGTTAATGCAACTCCGGGCTACTATTTATTTATTTAAAATATTTGTATCCTGCTTTTCCACTTGCACTAAGTACCCAAAGTGGCTTAGGTTTAAGAACTATTTTTTTAAAAATTATGTAATAGATAAATAGTTAACTCTTTCAACCCAGCAGAGTGAGCTTAATCCTCTGGCCGATGGCAGAGGTCAGACTAGACTTCCTTTTGGCTCTACAGTCCCAGGGCAAATGAGCAGCAAGTTAAGCAACAGAGCCTTCTCTCTGGCAAGGAGTGGGGAAGCCAACTCCCAGCCACTTATTGTGATGGATGAGGCCAGACTAGAATAGGCTGAAATAAAAATATTTTCCCCCTTTAGTTGCAGAAATTTGGTAGCTCAAGTGAAAAGGCAGATTTGTAAAGAATGGAAAATGAAAATGTTGAGCTGCCAGGTCTGAGGAAAGAAGCAGCAGGATCCTTGCTTTCAAGATCACCGTAGCCAGATATACGATCCACCATGAGTAGCTGTTCAAGACACACAACCTTTTTATCAAGCTTTGTGGAGAAAATGTCAAAAGAAGATCAAGAAGCAGCAGATGAGACTTTAGCTCGAGCTATATTTGCAAGTGGTACAATACTGTAAGGAACATTAAAAACGAATTTGCCCATCATGTAAGTTGCTGTCACGTTATCGCTTATCACATTCTCTCTTAGACAGATGCATAGACATTAGGGCTGGAAGTGACCCTGGAGGATCATCGAGTCCAGCCCCCTGCCTAAGGGGCAGGAAGTCAGCAGAGGTCACAGGATCCCATCAAGATAAACATCCAAATGTCTCCTGAAGGCATTCAAAGTGGGTGCTTGAACCACCTCCAGCAGCAGTCTATTCCAAACCTTTGGGGCTCGGACAGTAAAGAAGTTCTTCCTTATGTCCAGCCTGAAACAGTCATGGAGGAGTCTGTGACCGCGCTCTGGTGAACAGATGCTCCCCCAGATCTTGGGGAGCACCCCTGGTAAACTTATAGGTGGCCACCAGATCACCCCTGAGCCTGCGCTTTTCCAGGCTAAAGAGTCCCGTGGCTCAGCCTGTTGTAGTAAGGTCTGTTTTCCTGACCTCTGATCATGCGTGTGGCTCTCCTCTACACTCTCTCAAGCTGGACCCCAAAAATGGACACAGTACTCCAGTTGTGGCCTCACCATGGCCGAGTACAGGGGGAGAATGACGTCCTGGGATTTGCTTGAGAAGCATCTATGGATGCAAGCCAGCGTTTTGGTCGCTTTACTAGCCGCCGCAT
>NW_005842285.1:22580-23373 GCF_000455745.1 Alligator sinensis | reverse complement strand
GCAGGTCCAACCAGCGCTGATGGAGTTGGTGCCCCCAGGCGGGCCTTGGGTTCCTAGATAATGACCCATGCTTTCAGGCGGGGGACTTGCTGGGGCGGGATGGGCTTCCCCTCTCTCCTAAAGGCAAGCGTGTCTTCTCTTCCAGGTTGGCTGATCTCATACGGCGAGCTTTAAAACTAGCCTTGCCGGGGGAGGAAGCCGCAGGAATACACACAGACACCATCCGAGCAAGACAGGTGACACATGCAAGGAGTGCCCAGGTAAGAAACAGGGGTCTGGATAGTCTTCCTAATTGGGAGGTGGCATGCACAGCTATGCAAGGCCTTAAATGCCTGTATACCAATGCTCAGAGTATGGGGAACAAACAGGAGGAACTCGCCCTCAGAATAGCCAGTTCAAACCCAGACATAGTAGGGCTTACAGAAAGGTGGTGGGATTCATCCCACGACTGGGCAGTTAGCATTAGGGGCTATAGGCTCTACAGGCGGGATAGAGAAGGAAGGAGGTATGGCGCTCTGTCAAAGAGCAATACACATCCTCTGCCAGCAAAACGGGGTCGGAGGAGGGGCAAGCTGAAGTGCTGTGGGTCAAGATACAAGGGGGTCGTGGGGAGAGGGATGTAACGGTGGGGGTCTACTACAGACCCCCCCAACCAAGGGGAGGAGCTGGACCGGGAATTTTCGGGCCAGCTTGCAGAGGCACTTAAGGCAAGGGATGTAGTTGTCATGGGTGATCTAAATTACCCAGACATCTGCTGGGAGGAGCAGTCAGCCAGGTCAGACCGTTCCAGGAG
>NW_005842285.1:16342-20678 GCF_000455745.1 Alligator sinensis | reverse complement strand
GCTGGCTCCTACCCTGGGGGGTCTTTAAGAAGCGGCTCGATGCCTACCTGGCTGGGGTCATTTGAGCCCTGTTTTCCTCCTGCCCAGGCAGGGGGTCAGAGTTGAAGATCTACAAGGTCCCTTCCGACCCTACTTCTATGATTCTATGATAGCACTGCCGAGCCTATAAGTGTGCTGCAGGTTTTTCCTCCCAAGGTGGAGAACCTTGCATTTTTTGGTGTTAAACACCATCAGGTTCTCATCCGCCCATTTCCTGAGCCTGTCAAAGTCTGCCTGGATCACCCTCCTGTCCTCAGGTGATTATGCTTTACCCCAATGTTTGGTGTCATTGGCAAACTTGGCCAGTCCACTTCTGACACCAATGTCTACATCATTAATGAAGATGTTAAATAGTATGGGCCCTAGGACAGAGCCTTGAGGGACTCCACTTGTCACAGTGCATCACAACAATCGACTTCCATCAACCACCACCCTCTGGGTCCTGCCGCGGAGCCAATTCCCCAGCCAAAGGATCGTGATGAGGCTGAGGCCGCAGCTAGCCAGTTTTGCTAAGAGGTGATCATGGGATACCAGATAGAAGACTTTTTTTAAAGTAAACATATATGACATCAATTCCTTCTCCCTTGTCCAGGTAATAGATCACCTGGTCATAGACGGAAATGAGATTGGTCAAGCAAGACCTACCTGCAACAAACCTGTGCTGGCTATCCCTCAGGATATTGCCGTCAGCCAGTCTGTTAAGAATGGCCTCTTTGATAATCTTTTCTAAGACCTTCCCTAGGATAGAGGTCAGGCTGATGGGCCTGTATTTTGCCAGATCCACTTTCCTCCCTTCCTTGAAGATAGGCACCACACTGGCCTTCTTCTAATCTTTGGGCACTTCACCAGAGCACCAGGAGCTCTCAAAGATCCATGCCAGGGGCTGAGCCATGATGCTAGCCAGCTCCTTGAGTACCCTGGGGTGTAAACTGTCAGGGCCGGCTGACTTGAAAGTATCCAGCCTCTCAAGGTGTTCCTTCACGAGATCAGTATTGGTGGGGAGGGCAAGGAATCTCCCTCACCCAGGCCTCCCTGTCCCATAGTGGGCATGGGCATCCCATGGGACTGGTGACAAACCAACACAAAGTACCCATTTAGCAAGTTGTCTTTTTCCTGGGCGTTGGTTGTCAGTTGCCCCATCTGGTTTAGCAGGGGTCCAACCTTGCCCTTGCTTTTCCTCCAGCTCCCCACATACCTAAAAAGGGACTTTCTATTGTCCT
Source organism: Alligator sinensis (assembly GCF_000455745.1). Classification (NCBI taxonomy): domain Eukaryota; kingdom Metazoa; phylum Chordata; order Crocodylia; family Alligatoridae; genus Alligator; species Alligator sinensis. The sequence continues at coordinate 19,419 of NW_005842285.1, read as the reverse complement.
TGATATTTGTAGCTGGTTGGAGTTCTGTCGCAGCCTTGGCTTTCCTGGTTCACTCCCTGCCGGTCTGGACCAGCGCAGAGTATTCCTCCTTGGAGGTGGATCTAGTCGTCCATCCTTTCTAGGTCTTTTTAGACGCAGGAGGTCCGCTAGTTCCCTGGAGAGCCAAGGGGCCTGCTGTGCCCTTTTGCTGCCTTTCCCCCTAGACAAGATAGACTTTGCTTGCACATTCAGGATCGCTCCCTTGAGGAGCAACCACTCGTCCTGAACTCCCCTCCCCTTTGCGCTGTGGCCCTTTAGGGCCTCCCTGATAAGCCTCCTGAGCTTGTCGAAGTCAGCTGTCCTGAAGTTGAGGACTTCTGTATTGCTGACTGACTCGCCAGCTTTACAGCGGATGGTGATCAGCTCGTGTTCACTGACGCCCAGCTTCCCTTTGATCATTAGGTCGCTGATTAGGTTGTCCCCCATTGCCAGTACCAGGTCAAGCAGCGACAGAGTAGGGGCGTGTGAAACGGGCCGTATTTGATTCGGATTCGGCCCGAATTGGGGACAGTAATGCGATTAATTGATTTGGGGGAAGAAGCAGGGGAAGGAAAGTACACTTTTATTGCCAGGAGAAGCTAGATGGGGCTCAGCTACGAAGTGTTTTCATAGTTTGCTGTGCACAAAGAACTGTTTGCAATGTGCTTCAATAGATGACAGTATCCCAGATTATTCCCATGAACATTCAGAAGCAGATTCTTGTATTCTGAGTTTGAATTAAAGGAGCATTCAATTTGCTACTACCAGTTTCAGTGGCTATCAATAAACTTGAAGGAGATACACCAAGCCTTTCAAATATTCCAGAGATATTCAGACAATGAATATCAGTTAAACTGACTGAAAATCTAATTGAGCTTTTGCCTTCTTCACTTCTATCCAAAAGAAGTAGTAGTAAACCAAATGTTTACTAAGAGACCTGAGTTTTGCTCTCATCCAGTTCATCTGGCAGCAAACCTTTTGGATCCTCAACATAGAGGACAACATTTATCAGAAGATCATTTATCAACTGCTCTTGATACAATGATGGAAGTAGTTAAGAATGTCCCCAACATCAACGAAACAACCATGACCACAGACATTGCCAAATACCGCACAGAAAAAAAACTTTGGTGCAAGGACATCGTTTGGCGGGCAGCAGAGAATGTTTCCTCTCACATGGTGAAATGGATACTGTAACACCCGACTGCTGTCCAGCATTGATCTAAGGAGCCAAAGCACTGCACCAACAGCAGCTTCTTGTGAACAGAACTGGAAGGCTTTCAGCTCAATCGAGACAAAAAAAGAGGAAGAGACGAACAAATGAACACACCACTAAGTTTGTTTCCATTTCTCAACATCTCTTGCTTCTGGAGAGTCAGTCAGAAGCACAATTAGTGAAGAAGATGCAGTGGGATGATAAGTTGCCCTTGCCCACAGACACATTGCTAAAACCATCCGTTAGCAAAAGAGAATGTGGTCCAAGTAGTTCTGAACCAGATTTGCACCAATCTGATTCTGAAATGGAACAAGTAAGTAGTGCACGTGATTCTACAGACAGTGACAATGAAACTGGAGGTGCTGCAGTGACCTCAGTGGAAAAGAGTTAAACTGCTGAAGTAGACAAGTAGACAACCATGGCATATCATGCAGTTCTTTGGGTGTGCTAAAATTAGTGTCTCAACAGTTTTCAGTGCTTTCATTTTTTTTCTTAAATTTAAACAAACAACGTAAGGGAAGTACATGCTATTGTGTATTGTCTTTACATTTTTACAAGTATTCCAATACAAATAATTTCTTTCCACATGAAGCTTTGAATTTGTTTGAATATATATGACATTTAAACCACATTAAGTATGCTGTATTTAATTTTTTTCCTAATCAAATATTTCAGTTCAAATACTTGTGGCTACTGGGACATAAAATTAACATGGGGGTACTCTTTTAGTTTTGTTTACTGAATACAAGTCAAATAAACATGCTAAATCAGAGTACGCTCCATTTAGGGCACTGGAAAATTTTCCAAGTCAAAGTTTTCCGGAAAACCCACATCTCTGCCCACAAGGTCATGTAGCAGGATCATTCCTGACTAAACCATCCCAGCCAAGTGTCTATCCAACCTGCTTTTGAAAGTTTCCAGGCATGGAGAATCCACAACTTCTCTAGGCAGCCTGTTCCAATGCCCGACCACTCAGTCAGGAACTTCCTCCTAATTTCCAGCCTAAATTTCCCCTGGTAGAGCTTGAGGCTGTTGCTCCTAGTCCTATCCCCGACAGCCACAGAGAAAAGTCCACTTCCATCCTCTCTAAAATCACCTTTCAGGTATTTGAAGCCTGTTATCAACTCCCCCTCAGTCTTTTCTCCAAGCTAAATAATGTTAGTTCTTTCAGCCTATACTCCCAGACCTTTCATCGTTGTTGTTGCCCTGCACTGGACTCCTCACAAACTGTCCACCTCTTTCTTGAAGGGTGGGGCTCAAAACTGGACACAGTACTCCAGGTGAGGCCTCACCAGTGCTGAATAGAGAAGAAGAATCCCTTCCTTTGATTTGCAAGTGATACTCCTGTCAATACAACTCAGGATGCTGTTGGCTTGTTTTGCAACACAATCACACTGTTGGCTCATATTCAGCTTATGGTTCACTGTAACCCCCCGATCCTTCTCTGCAGTACTGCAACCCAGCCACTCATTCCCCAGTCTGCATTTGTGCATGTGGTTATTCCATCCTAGATGGAAAACTTGGCACTTCTCCTTGTTGAATCCCATCTGGTTGATTGTGGACCACTTTTCCAGACTATCCAGGTCATTAAAAATCTTACCCCTGTCCTCTGGAGTGTCCGCAATTCTATCCAACTTGGTGTCATTTGTAAATTTGCTAATTATACACTCAGTCCCATCATCTGTATCATTAATGAAGCTGTTGAACAATACCAGACCAAGGACAGACCCCTGGAGAACCCACTTGATACTTCCTTTCAACTAGACACTGAGCCACTGAGTACAATGATGCAACCAGTTATGTATCCACCTTAAAGTACTTGCATCTAATCTATATTTCCTTT
>NW_005842285.1:4760-16332 GCF_000455745.1 Alligator sinensis | reverse complement strand
AGTGTCAAATCCTTGCTGAAGTCAAGGTGCAACGCAGCCATTGCTCTCCCCCCATTTACAGAGCCTGTCTCCTTATCACGGAGGGAAATCAGATTGGTCAGGCACAACTAGCCCTTGATGAATCTGTGCTGGCTGTGCCTGAGTGATCGCCTTGCTCTCCTCTAGGCGTTTCACAATGGATTACTTCCTTTAGGACCTGCTCCATGATCTTTTCAGGTATAGAGGTCAGACTGAATGGTCTGTAGTTCCCTGGATCTTCCTTCTTTCCCTTCTTAAAGATGGGCACTATTATTTGTCCTTTTTCAGTCATCCAGGGTCTCACCCAACCTCAAGTTCTCAAAAAGGATAGTCAATGGCTCAGAAATCGCCTCAGCCAATTCCTTCAGTATCCTCAGGTGCGTCCTTGTCTGCTGACTTGAAAGCATATAGCTTCTAAGCACTCCCTAACCAGGTCTACTATCACTTTATGCCATTTGTCTCCTTCCTTATCTCTGCTGTCAGCTGCACTCGCCAGCTGATAGCTGCCTCTATGAAAAATGAAGTAAAAAAGGCATTAATACTTCAAACCTTCTCTGCCCAGCCTGTGACTAAAGTGCCTTCCACATTGTGCAAGGGACCTATGGAATCCGTGGTCTTCATCTTACTTTTGACACATCTATAGAATCCCTTTTTACTGCCTTTCATGTCCCTTGACAGCTGCATCTCAGACTGTGCCGTGGCCTTCCTAATTGTCTCCATGCCTGCCCATGCAATACTTGCATACTCTTCCCTAGTACTGTGACCAAGTTTCCACTTTTTATAGGATTCCTTTTTGAGTTTCAGCTCCTTGAAGGGACTGCTATCTAGCCAGGCTGGTCTCCTGTTGCACTTCACATCACTGGGATAGCTTGCTCCTGCACCCTTAAATGGTGTTTAAGGATACCTGTTAAGAAACCTCACTCTGTACTGGGTGCAATCCTCTGACTATTGTCTGGGAGGGCTATAAAAGGTGGATTGACCTGACTTAGATGAATAGATAACAAACCTTCCCCTCTCAGTGATAAAAAAGGCTACAAATGCTTTCTCTGCAGCACTGCCTAAAAAATTAAGACTTCCCTATTCAAGGTAGAAGGCTGGCACCGCTTCCAGCTCCAAAGCAAGAGTAGACCTAACAGGAATGCAAAACCTTCTTTATTTAAGCTACAGCTGGAAATCTGGCAAAGGCACAGAATCTTCTACAATCACCACCCGGTCTATGCTGCTGCTTCTCCCACCCTGCACTGGCTATGCCTTTTAAAGAGTGTCAAATCCTTGCTGAAGTCAAGGTGCAACGCAGCCATTGCTCTCCCCCCATTTACAGAGCCTGTCTCCTTATCACGGAGGGAAATCAGATTGGTCAGGCACAACTAGCCCTTGATGAATCTGTGCTGGCTGTGCCTGAGTGATCGCCTTGCTCTCCTCTAGGCGTTTCACAATGGATTACTTCCTTTAGGACCTGCTCCATGATCTTTTCAGGTATAGAGGTCAGACTGAATGGTCTGTAGTTCCCTGGATCTTCCTTCTTTCCCTTCTTAAAGATGGGCACTATTATTTGTCCTTTTTCAGTCATCCAGGGTCTCACCCAACCTCAAGTTCTCAAAAAGGATAGTCAATGGCTCAGAAATCGCCTCAGCCAATTCCTTCAGTATCCTCAGGTGCGTCCTTGTCTGCTGACTTGAAAGCATATAGCTTCTAAGCACTCCCTAACCAGGTCTACTATCACTTTATGCCATTTGTCTCCTTCCTTATCTCTGCTGTCAGCTGCACTCGCCAGCTGATAGCTGCCTCTATGAAAAATGAAGTAAAAAAGGCATTAATACTTCAAACCTTCTCTGCCCAGCCTGTGACTAAAGTGCCTTCCACATTGTGCAAGGGACCTATGGAATCCGTGGTCTTCATCTTACTTTTGACACATCTATAGAATCCCTTTTTACTGCCTTTCATGTCCCTTGACAGCTGCATCTCAGACTGTGCCGTGGCCTTCCTAATTGTCTCCATGCCTGCCCATGCAATACTTGCATACTCTTCCCTAGTACTGTGACCAAGTTTCCACTTTTTATAGGATTCCTTTTTGAGTTTCAGCTCCTTGAAGGGACTGCTATCTAGCCAGGCTGGTCTCCTGTTGCACTTCACATCACTGGGATAGCTTGCTCCTGCACCCTTAAATGGTGTTTAAGGATACCTGTTAAGAAACCTCACTCTGTACTGGGTGCAATCCTCTGACTATTGTCTGGGAGGGCTATAAAAGGTGGATTGACCTGACTTAGATGAATAGATAACAAACCTTCCCCTCTCAGTGATAAAAAAGGCTACAAATGCTTTCTCTGCAGCACTGCCTAAAAAATTAAGACTTCCCTATTCAAGGTAGAAGGCTGGCACCGCTTCCAGCTCCAAAGCAAGAGTAGACCTAACAGGAATGCAAAACCTTCTTTATTTAAGCTACAGCTGGAAATCTGGCAAAGGCACAGAATCTTCTACAATCACCACCCGGTCTATGCTGCTGCTTCTCCCACCCTGCACTGGCTATGCCTTTTTAAAGCATTAATTTCCCTGTCAATCATTGTCATTTAATTAAATTGGACCCTTTTCGCTACAACACTGCCATTTTGATTAATTCACTCAACCACTTGATTTAACCATTGCTGCCATCTGATTTAACTCTTCCTACCATACACAGTGCCTATTCCATTCTCGCATCCTCATCACCTGCCAATTCACGTCTTGCATCCTCACCACCAAAACTGAGAAGGATTTGGTAACTCAAATATCTGAAGGATGGTTTTAAAGAGGATGAGGATAACCTCTTTTTTTGGCCACACAGGAGACAAGAGCAGGCCTTAAACTGCAGCAAGGAAAATTTAGATGGGCTATGAGGAAAAACTTTTTCACTGTGGAGGGGGTTAAACATTAGAACAGGCTACCCAGAGAGATTGTGGAATCTCCATTCTTGGAAGCTTTTAAGAGCAGGTTGGACAAGAACGTAACCAGGACAGTATATGGTTAGGGTTGATCCTACCTGGAGAAGAGAGCTAGATTAGGTTACTTCCTGAGGTCCCTTCCAGCACTGCTTTTCTTTGATTTTGTCACTGTGGCTCCTTGGATCTATTAATTCATTGACTCTATTCACAAGACAGTATAATGTTCTGCATCTGTGCTCATCTAGACTCTCAAATCACTTGTCAGGAATTGACTGAAATGCTGCTCTTATTTATTAACATTAAACAACTAGAACAAAAATAGTGAAAAAACAAGATGCATACAGAGCAAGCAAAGCAACTGCATGGCTTTAATTATTGAGCCCTCATTCCCACAAACTTACTTTTCCACAAAAAGTCAACAGACTGTAACTTAATTCAGGGAGAAAGACCATTCTATCCCAAGAAATGCTGTGCTGGCTAATGGTATTACACACATCACAAAATATAGTCTGAAAGCTGAAAAAGTAAAACAACTCAGAAGTGAGTGGATATGCTAGCCCATCCTGGATCAAGTGAATTGAACCTACTCAGACTGTGGATCTCTCTTGTAGACTGAGATATCACCTGCTTCTGACACGGCAGGAAATAGGTGAGTTAGACTCAGTGGGCCAGAAAGTTGTTCACTGTGCCAGCCTGGAAGAACAGCAGCAAATGATAGGGAAGAGCAGATCAGATCAAACTGGGAACAGTGGCTACCAAAGGCAGAAAACTGTGAGACCTCTCTCTCATCATCTTTTATATCCCTCTGAGGTAGGCGGATAACTTTGGTCTCAAAAGACACCCAAGCTTTGCCTGTTATGTCGTCTCAGGATCTGTCTAGAAAATAAAAGCTTCGACTGTAAGACCGAGCAGTTTCAATGTAGTATTTCTAGGTCTGGCGCACGAAAGTGGGACCAGGTGAGCAGCCCTGCCAGGTAACACCAAGGACCTAGAACAGGTGTACCAAGAGGAACTCTCTAGTACCCTCTCAGGACATCAATTGAGCTCACTTTTCTCTAAATACACCCCAAATTCTCTTTTTAAAAGCACACAGAAAGTAATAAAAAAAGGAGCACAACCATATCAAATGATTTGGTAAAATAGAAGTGTTCCAATGGAAAGTGAATCGAGACTGAACTACCAGAATCGAGGAAAGAGGACCTAGCAAAGCATGTCTAAAGCAATTTATGCCTTAACTCCAGATTTGGTGGGGAAAAAAAAACTGGAAAAATGAGCAATCAAATAAAGAAATTAAATGCAAAAAATAAATGAACTCCAAGAAAAATAATAACATTTCCCAAATAGTGAAACAAATACCTAAAATTTATAAGTCAAATAACTAATTTATAAAATAGGGTCAACTTACTGGGTTATCAGTGGATTCGTCAGCCAACTGTAAACCAAAATAATCTCTCTCCGTCAAATCGAGATGCTTGAAGACTATATCCAACAGAACTTGTCCCTGATCATGTTTCTGGGGGAACAAAAAGCCATGCTGCTTATGATAAAAAGAATTACAGAGACAGGATGCTTCACACACACACACACACACACACACACACACACACACACACAACACCTGCAAGTTGTTTCAGGTGTGTTAACACCATTTACATCCCAGAGCCCATAATATTTCTCCCAACACTACACAATTTTAAATTAAGAGTAGGGAGAAAAAAAAAAGCTTAATGACATTTTTAATTAGAGGCAAATGCTTATATTTTTTCCAGGACCATACTTTTTCAATAAGACCATAAAAAGCATCTATACAGTCTTAAAAACATACCAGTCTCCTTTGCCAAATTAAAAAAAATACAAAAAAACAGTATAGTTAAACAAAATGATTCATCATGACAAGCCCTGACAAACAGATTTAACTGAATTTAAGTAAGCAAACTTCCAAGGTAAATCTTGAACCATTAAAGCCTTAGAGGTACCTAACACTAAGAAGGATAAAAGACTACATACAATTCTATGAAAAATACCTTATTTACCTGAATCCAAGACAGCCCTCTAAATAATTAGATCCTATATATGGAAGATTTATAATTTGTTACTAGGTTCCATGTATAGAAGCTAATTATTGGAGGATCATCTTAAATTCATCCCTACCACCATTGTAGCAGGGAAACCAGTGGCAGTCAGGTAGAGGGGTAGGCAGTTGGGGAGCAAGTCAGATTGATCCCAGCATCCTTTCCTGCCCGTGGCAGGGGGTCGGACTTGATGATCTGCTTAGGTCCCTTCCAACCTGACTACTATGAAACTATAATAAAAGATGGCTGCTATTCTGTTCCCAAATGGCACACGTTACTAGTGTATTATAATAATTTATTATAATACTTGAGAAATAAAAGTTTTCTTTTAAACAATTAAAGAAAAATATGTAAAGAAAATGGTTAGAAAATATCTTCAAAATGTTTCACTCTCCTATCGACAGATGGAAAGAAATATGAAAAGAGGAACATATCCACGACTCTGCTCAATCCAAACAAGATTATGTTATCAATATTTAACTTTTACCACTAATGGCAACAAATCTATAGAGATTTACCAGGAAGATACGAAGTTAAATAAATTAATTGCAGAATCACTCGCACTTTAGCAGTTATTTATGATATTAAGAACAAAAATAGTTTTTAAGACCTGAAAATGCTTTAAAATTAGGTACTTGGGTTTTTATTTAAAAAGAAGCAAAATGTCTTTAAAAAAAAGTGTTTGCCCTGCAAAGTCAAACCCCAAATGACAAAGCATTCAGAAAACAGTAAAGAAAATAAAGCTGTGATGACAAGAGTTGACAAACAAGTGCCATAAAAATAATACAAGTTATTAAAACCAGCATTTAATTATGTTAAAAGTCTGAATGACTGGTAAATGCCTCGTGTACCATAGTTTTTCTAAAAAGTTTTTTTTTTTTTTTTTAAATCATCACTCAAACATTTCTCTCTCTCACTTTTTAAATGCATTAACTTTGAATAAAACACTCCTAAGAATCCTAATAATATAAGATTTTATCAGCTGAAAAAATTAGCAAGCAAGTCAAACACACCCAACATAACCCATGTCCAGAAGTTGTGCTGACTGGTGAGGAGCAACTGTGACTCTGTAAATAAAAGCCAACCCTCACAATAGCCAGATTTACTTGAAAAACTTTTTTTCCTTTTCAAATTATGAAGAAAACTGTTCATTCAGTTAAACATTAAGAAATGAATGGAAAAAAGAAAAACATGGCAAGGGTCAAATGAATTTAAAAAGAACCAAACAATTCTCAAAGCAAAGGATTACAAAATTACAAATGTACAAACAGAACCGGAAATTAGCATAGCAGAAGTGACAGTTCTGACCCACTCTCGGTTCCACACACCACTGCTGTTTCATAGGACAGGAAGAAAGAATAAGCCCAGACAAGTCCACATGTGCCTCTTGCAGCATCTCAAACCTCTTTGAGACGCTGCAAGAGGCACGTGCAGGAACAAAAACCATCTCTGTGATTGGTCCTTTCCCTGGTCCTGAAGCATGCTGCCTACCTGTGCCGGGTAGGCACTGGTGCAAGCTGAAGGGACCTGGACCCAGCTTCTGCCAGGTAAGTAGGGGGTTGGAGGAGGGGACCTTCCCCAAGTCCCCATTCATTTCCCCCACCCCTTTTCGTTCTCCCCAGCTCCCAGCTCACCCTCCTCTCCCCACTCCCCGTTTGTTTCTCCCACCCCCCATTAGTTCCCCTAGCTCCTGGCTCGCTGTCCGAACTCCCCGTCATTCCTCCCACCCCCACATTAGTTCCCCCTGCCCCCCGTTTGTTCCCCTAGCTCCCCGCTGGCTCTCCCAGTCCCCACACACTCACCGGCAGTAGCAGAGAACCAGCAGGAGGCTGAAGAGAGCAGGGGAATAGGTCTCCAGCTCATTTCCAGTGGCTTGTCTCCAGCCCCCTGCTCCTTCCCCTGTTGTCGCCAGCCACGGCAGAGAAAGGAGCAGGGGGCTGGAGACAGCAAGGGAATGTCTCCAGGGGCCATCTCCAGTCTCCTGCTCCTCCCAAGGATGGAGACAGCAGGGGAAGGAGCAGGGGGCTGGAGACAGCAAGGGAATGTCTCCAGGGGCCATCTCCAGTCTCCTGCTCCTCCCAAGGATGGAGACAGCAGGGGAAGGAGCAGGGGGCTGGAGACAAGCCCCTGGAAATAAACTGGTGACTTCCCCTGCTCTCTTCAGTCTCCTGCTCGTTCTCCGCTACTGCCAGTTGAGTGGGGGGCGGGTTGGGAGAGCAAGCCGGGAGCTGAGGAAATGCATGGAGGGTGGGGGAATGAACAGGGGGCAGGGGGAACAAGCCTCCTGCTTGTTTTCCTATTCTCTCCAGTCTCCTGCTTGCTCTCCTACGCATCTCCAGCCTCTGGAGGCTGGAGAAGAAAAGGGAAATGAGCAGGTGGCTAGAGACCAGCAGGGGGGCCAAGGGGGTAGCTGTACCCCCTGGGGGGGCCCGGAACCCTGCAGGCAGGGTAATCCATGTGGGGGGGGGAGGGCACTCTGCCATGTGGGGGGCAGGGGGCCATTCACATGCACCCCCTGAGCGTGGCAGTGCACCCCCTCAGAAAAGGCACCACTGTGGACAGTTGCCGCTTGCCACCATCCGCCTGTGGGCAGGCAGCGATTGCTGCTGGCCACCTCTGTTGCTGCTGGGAGAGAGCGAGAGCGATATGCATGTTCTTACGCACACACCCACTATATTTAGCATGGTATGAGCAATGTAGGAAGCCAGAGGGTGTTTCGTAGAAGTTTCCAAAAAAAGAACCACCCAAAATAATCTTGAAAATGTTTTGTAGCATCCAGTTGTTAGCTGCACAGATGTTTATTGATTTCAACACTTCTAAGATTTGAGTATACAGTTAATGAAGACATTGATTTGACATTTTAACATAAACCAATCTTCAAACTGCATCACAAGGAGTTTTCTCATATTTTCCTCCTGATAGAGGTAAATTAGAATTCAGAGTTTTGGAACCAGTGATAGCAACTCTGAGAAAAAACAGAGGTTTACAATAATATTCTCTACAGGTGACAAACTGATTTCTGCAGTTTGAAGATTTAGTCTATAAACTGCTTTGGTAAAAAGGAAAATATAAACCTTAGGCCTTGGATACACATTCCCCCCTGGGCAGTACTGCCTTTTAACAGTCATGGCTGAGAGGAGAGCTGCAGTTTTAGTCCTCGCAGGGTGTTAGAAAGCCAACTGCTCTCCCTCACTCTTCCTTGAAGGGGATGGGGGGAAAGCAGAGCACTGTGGGATGCTTTGGGTCTGTGAGACTCCCTTGTTGCACTACATGCAACTCAACATATGTTACACATGATGTTACAAAGCATAACACAAAAATGTAATGAGTCTCCAAGGCATAAGACTTTGTATTGTTCATTGACAGAAGAGAAACATGGCAATTATGAGTACAGGAAGTCTCTGGAGTAGACCATGGAGACTTAAAGATACAATTTTCCTCTATTGACTGATAAAAGTTAGGATGAGAGTAGAAAAGTTGTAATATGCAGCAGCAGGGATTTGTTCTGAGCAATGCCTTGGCACCTAATACAACAAGCTAAGTATCTGGTAGAACCAGACCTTTATGTACTCTGTCTTCAAACGCTCTGCATAATGATCTTGCCACTTGCCAGCCCAGAAGTTGCAGATCTAGTTTACTGTGTGAAAGGTCCAAGCTGAAATTCTCTGAACTATAGTATCAGCGGCTTCATGACACAGATCAAAATTCATTTTTAGGTATCTGATGTTATTCTAGTTGCTAGCAGTTGTAGAGGTTTCCCATGGTACAGGCTATAGATAATTATTATTTTTTTTAAGGAAGTCCCTTTTATCAATGTCAGCTCCATTTAGTGTCAGGAATATGCAGTGTTCCTAAACATGCGACTTTAAAGTTTAATATGAACATATTTAAAAAAAACAGACAAAAATTGTCCATTTCAATTTAACCCTGATAGTATACATTAAAGATTAATATGTATGGCAAGACAGTTAGCTGCTTTACCCATTAAAGTTATTATTACTGTTCTCTTGTTGAGCTGTGGCCTTAACATTGTGTACATATTCATTACAGGTCCCCAAGTCGTGGGACTACCAAATTGAAACTACCTTTTCAGAAGTTGCAAAAAAAATTGTGTAATTTTACCTAGATGTCTTCATCCACTCAAGCATGTTTACATGTCTATTAGATTTCACACGTTAGGTAAGTATTCGTTTCTTCAATAAGGACATATTGGTTACAAAAGGAAGGTCACAAGATTTTACTACTGGTAAGAATATTTCCACAATCATGCTGGACTAAAAGTTGTAATTTTCCCATTTATATCACACACATTCCTTCTGGCTGCTGGTCTGGAGCATGGACTGTAGGTACAACAAACACTAGGAATACAGGATTTATTGCTGTCATGATACAATGCCAAGTCAGTTTGGACTTCTCATAACAGATGAGTGACACGGCATGTCACAGGCTTTTTTAGGACTGCAAAGTTGTGCTGCACAGAAGTTGCCACTAAGGAGACAGGGATGTACCTATTACTCCACTACTAACACTGACAGCTGCCCAGTTTCATTTCACTTTCCCACTGAATTTCAACACTTAGTCTTCTGCCCCCAGCTATGTATGCTTGAGCTGTATCTGACAGTGAACTGGTTACCGTGTTAAGCTTTTGCATATGACAATAACAAATTAGATCATAAATGGGTATAATATGACTACTAAAATAAGGCAAGCTGTGCCTCTTCCCATAATGAATACTTGTGTGGAAGAGTAGGGGAAAGAGTAAGTATTGATATGGTAAGGAGGAAAAAAAAACCACTTTCTTCGACACAATAAATACCCAACACTTCAAAATGCTTATGCTCCATTTAAAGTATGAAAATGTCATTGGTTCCCCTTTCTTCCAATACCAGTGCTGCCTTTTGAAGTGGAAGGAGGTGTTTGGGACTTTGCAGGCCAACTTCCCAATGGAAAAGAAGTCAGTAATGTAGAATCTGGATACATTCTCAGGTAAAAAATTATTTGTTTTTTTTTTTATTTGCCCTGTTCAGTGCTTTCCCTCCAAAGCTTCCACTCCTGCCACTGTTAGAGACAGGATATCAGGCTAGATGGACCATCAGTCTGACCCAGAATGGCACTTATTTCCACATACACAACAATCCTGAAGTGAGGTCATTATTTATGCATGAATGGTAATCCCTTCTTCTAGGAATCTAAGGCCAAAACAAAAGTCTGGTCCTAGAATACAACTCTGCCTCAAGAACCAACACTAATTAAAGCCTAACACAGAGCTTACCTTCCTGCTGCTCACAAAACTCCCTCTCACATGAGGCTCTTGTGAAGTCAGATTCATGAAACCCATGAAACCAGAACTTAATGCAGATTATAAAAACAAAAACACACAAACCCCAAAACCTGAAGACTCTGTACAACATCACCCAAAATGCACAATACATCAGTAACTAGAGCTTGGCTTTAAACCTTGAGAACTTAACTTTCAGGAACAAAAAGCTGTTCTTGGTTGTGCAAAACATTACAATATAGACAAAAAACTTTAGTTTCTAAAATGGGCTGTGTCCTGAAACTTACTTTGAGACTGAATCCAAAACATTTTTCTATTCATCTGGTCTTAAGTTTTCATAAGCCATAAATAAGTTTGATATCTAAGGCCTGTGTTTCAAGAAATAAAGTTCTCATAGTTGGATGGATAGCAGGGCATAACTTTTTAAGCTGTTCATAACATTTGATCTTGAACAACAAAATTAGAGCCCAGTCTAGTGGTATCAACAAAGCAAGTCAATCCAGTGTATGATCCATCATTCCCAGACCTACCTTTAAGCAACATATTCTCTATGTGAAGCCATACGTTAAAACTACTCCAAAGCTAGAGTTGATACCATATATTGAGAAACCGGAAATGCCCTGTATTGAAAAATGGAGCATCTTACAGACAATGGAGTTTGAGGATCTGCACTAGTTAGTAATTAGCTTCCAGTTTACTTCCTTCCCTGGATGAATACTGTAGATTTGTCTATCCTACAGTTGATCACAGGTCTTATTTGGACTGGCCATGGCTTTGAGATGCTACCTGTGCTTTATGTCAAGCACCTGAAAGTCAGTAGCTAGGCCCATTGACCTTCATTCTGCTCCTTCTCAAAGGGAAGAACAGGAAATAAGTATAATGGGAAGAGCAGGCTGGACAAGGAAAGTTCCTGCTGGATATTGGGAAGGGAGGGTTGTGGGAGGAAAAGGAAAAGCAGTTTGAATGGAGGGAAGCCAGCAGAGTTGCTTTGGGGGCTCAAGAACTGAAAAAGACTGGGAAAAGATAGTGCAGCAATCTCTGGGACTGCTCTGTGCTGTGTGGACTGGATTGGGGACAGAGGAACTGAATAACTTTGGCCCAATGCAGAGAAGCTGTGGCTGGGAGGTCTTTGCCCCCCAAAATGCCTTGATTGAAGTAGAGCTGCCTATTTACTGCTTGGAACTTTGGCTTGCACTTGGTCTCCCCAACAAGAAGTAATGTCTCTCTCAGGAGAGCAGGTTGTAAACTCCTCAAGTCAGGGCCACAGTAAACAGGGGGGGGGGGGG
>NW_005842285.1:1398-4729 GCF_000455745.1 Alligator sinensis | reverse complement strand
AGAAGAAAAAACCCCCCCCCCCCCCCGCCCCCCACCCTAGAAGCTACACCAGGCCTGGCTTTGGGGACACAAAGACCAGACAAGACCACAGTGATCCTGAGCAAGCATCCTATCTGGAGTGGACTCCATGACACATAGGTCAAAGAAAAGACACTTCTGTAGCAAGAAAACAATCCTGGGAAAATATCAAAAACTTGCCATGCAAATTCAAAATGTGTTACACCTTAAACTCTCAGCTTGTTCATTCACTCATTTTAAATGGATGCTAATAGAGTGACGAGTTACATAAAGTGATGCAAGATGCATGTTTCCAGAGATGTTTCATCCTAACAAAGACTGCAATAAGGTTGAATGCCTCTTAAAATGGCTGTAGATTGCTTTAAGATTTCACTAAAATGACAAAATAAATATTGAGGTAGTTACTGCTGCTTACAGAGGAGGCTTTTTCAAAATGATTTTAGATGCAAGTGAAATGGATACCAACTCTTAATTCAATGCAATGATTTAACAGCGTTGCACAGATTTCTGTATTGTTATTGGCATTTTCTCCTATAGACAACTTCTAACAGGATTTAATCATCTTAATAATTATGCAAGAAAGACAGAAGCCAAGCTTTCTGAAAACAACGAGCATTTAGTCTTTGAATTAGAACCTCCGGCCAGAGGTTAATTGTCCTCCCTCCCTCACACACACTAGCCACCCTCATTATTCATACCCAATGCCCACACCCACTGTGAGATCTGGCTCCTAAACAGGTGTTCCCCATATGAAATGCACCTGAAAGCTACATGAGCATGTTCACCAAGAGTGAAACACTTTCTATTTTTCCACTCTGAGGGTTGACACTCTGCTTCTGTTTACATTTAAAATGCCCATCTAGAGACCTACACAAAAAAAATGAACCAAGGTAACATAAAACAATTTAAAACCAATTAAGCAAGTGCTAATCTCTGCACAGATGCTATTATTTCAGGATAAATGTAGCCCAACTCCTATTTGGTTTAAAAAAATAAATTAGATGTCCACGAATCTTTTGCAGAATCGGATCTTAACTGATTCAATTTAGAAATCCCACCATCAGTAAGCTTCATTTCCACACACACACGCATGCACGCATGCATGCACGCGGTGGAGGAGCCATTTCCAAAGGTGAACTTGGCCCTCTTCCAAAAGGGGAACCTTTCATAAGGGCAGCAGTACGTCCAATTGTTGCATGTGAACAAGCCAAGAATGACTTCAGTGCAGCAAATCTACTCCAAATTTAACCCTGGATGAAGGAGTGTTAAAGTTGGAGCAAGTGTACTGCAATTTAATTGCTCTCGCATAACAATTAGAACTTGCTAGCTGGTGTCCTTTTAAAATGTTCTCCTTTTGAAAGGGCTCCAAGGTTTGTGGGTCCACACCCAAAGAACAAGACATGATATTTATAAGTTCTAACTCCAACTGCAACCTGGCCACAGCTATTCCCACTGGTCTGGCCTGGCATGCTACATATGTAATATCTAGAGGGGTCCCTTAGAACAAACCTCAGTATGCCAGGCGCTACTCAGCAAGTGTAAAATCAGTCCCCATTTCAGAGCACTTGATATGAATGATCAAGTATTACTGGTCCTCCAAATCCTCTCTGCATCTCTTCTCAGTTTAACATTTCACTTGTAATTTTGTCAACAGTGTTTCTTCGACTCACTCTGTCTCTGCTTCCATCACATTTGCTCCTCTCATTTCAGCTTTTCTGAATCTACTGACCAAGAATGGGTTACTATTACGTTTAGGAATAACCACGCTTGAAAGCTGCTGTTTGTTTCACATACTCATGCTCTGCTTGATTTGCCAGATCTCCTGGGTAGGAATAATGTTTTTGTAATTGTCTACACAGTACATAAAACAATCCTTTGACTTGGGGGATCCTGGGTGTGATCAAAATATACTCAACACGTATTTGCCGTTATTGTGATATATTCCTTTTGTTTTGGAAACCAAAAGATTTTTTTTTTGTTTAATGTAAACAGAAGATTCACAGATTAACAGACTACGCAGACAGAAGGGACAACTGTGGTTCTACACAGACCTCCGATACAACACAGACCATAGGACTTCTCAAAATTAATATTTGTTTTAGTGCTGTTTCAAGGAAAAAAAACAATTATGATTTAAACATGGTCTGCAATCAAGAATCCACCACAGGCTTTGGTAAGATGTCCCAATGGTTAATTACCTTCACTGTCAAAAACAGAGCACCTTATATTTTGTCTGAGTTAATCTAATTTAAACTTTCAGCCACTGCATCTTGATATACCTCTCTTTGCGAGACTGAGGGTTTAGAAAAGAGGCATAAGAGTTATTAAAATGTGTCTTCCAATTCTTTATAGTGAGAAATTCAAGGAGTTTAATCTGCTTACCCTTCTCAGTGATAAAAACTTTTACACAAACTAAGCTCCTTAGGGGATAGAGCTGCTCTTTTCTACAACTCCCTTGTGGTAACGCACTATTTACACTTACCACACTAATTAACAGCGAAACATCTCTTTTGGACAACTCATTTTGATCATCACAGACTAACTCTCATTATATTCAGATCTTAAAAAAACCCCTCCCAACTATTCAAATATGCTGTATATATGGAAACAAAAGCCAGCACCCACAAAGACACAGCAAGTGCTTCAGGCACATAATGACCAATGTAAATAGACTGTATAATAACTGGCTTCACCTGGCACTCCCACACCTATAATATTCTGTACCTATAAGTAAATAACTCACACAAAGTGATGACTTTTTAAAAGGGAAATAAAAATTACTTCCAAATTGATCTTACAGACTATCTCACCATATGTAAGAAAAGAGCAAGTGAGTTTTGAAAATACTTGTTGACCCTTGAAACCGATAACCCAGGAGTGGACAAAATATGGCCTGCCGGCCCATTCTATCCAGCCCGCGGGGCCTCTAAAAATTTTAGAAATTAATTAATTTTTATCTGCCCCTCACTGCCTGTCAAAGATGACAGGCAGCCAGCAGCAGCAGGACCCAGCAGAAACCTGTGGCAGAGCAGCAAGACGAGCCGGGCCCCACTCCGCCCCCAACCCCCTCCCCATCCCCCTTCCTCTCTCACCCTCAGCACCAAACCAGAAGCCTCTGCGGACCCTGGAGTGGCTCTCCACCCACATCCGAGTAGAAAGTAAGGCAAGATTGTGGGGGGGGAGGGGGCCGGAACTGCTGGAACAGCCCAGGAGCCAGGAGCCCCTGGTGCTTCCTGAGTCAGGCTGGAAGTGGGGGGCAGCGGGGAGGCACAGGAAGCAGAGGGGGCTGCGGGGAGGGGGGGGGGCGGGCGGC
>NW_005842285.1:0-1375 GCF_000455745.1 Alligator sinensis | reverse complement strand
CACCAGGGCCGGCCTGGCCAGGCCTATCGCATCCTGGGCGGCATGCGGTAAAGCAGTGGCTGGGCCAGCTTTGATGCACGCTGCTCGGGACGGATCGGGACAGGCCCGGCTGGGTCAGCACCAGCGAGAAGCAGCAACTGAGCCATGTGCCGCCTGGGGACTGCCCAAGCTCATCCGCGGCTTCCCCTCCCCAGTGTCGGCCTGGCCAGGCCTGAGAGGCATGCAGCAAAGCTGCGGTTTCTACTTTACCTCTGCTGGCCCGTTCCAAGTGGCACCAGGCTCAGCTGCCGCTTCTCCTCTCCAGTGCCAACTGGGCCGGGCCTGTTGCATTCTGAGCAGCACGCAGAGAAGCAGAGGCTTTGCTGTGTGCTGCTTGGGACGGGACGAGACCGGCCCAACTGGGTCAGCAGCGGGGAGGAGAAGCAGCCGCTGAGCCACGTGCCGCTTCCCCACACCACTTGGGATGGGTTGGCATCAGAGAGGCAAAGCTATGGCTGAGCCTGTGCCAAGCAGCATGCTAGGAAGTGGAACATGGCTCAGCTGCCACTCCTCACTGGTGCTGACCCGACCAGGTCTGTCCCATCCTGTCCTGTCCCAAGCGGCATGCAGCAAAGCTGGCCCAGTTGCTCCTTCCCTGTGAGCTGCTTGGAATGCAACAGGCCCGGCCGAGTCAGCACCAGAGAGGAGAGGCAGCGACTGAGCTGTGTACCGCTTGGGACTGGATGGGCCAGGCCAGCGAAGGTAAGTGTGCAGCTTTGCACAGCTGTTCCCAGAGCCCTGTGGGCTCCTGCTGTGGCCTGGGGGAATCCACCTCACTTGTGCTGTGCCCAGTGTGCATAGAGGCTGAGCCAGGAGGCCCCTAAGCGTGGTGTCCTGCCCCTGCCAGGCAGCATCCTCTCGTAGGCAGGGCGGTTGCGCCCCATCTCGCAATACTGTGTGGGTTAGGCCAGGCTCCGCTTTGGGTGCCACTGGGGGCCCAGCTGTGGCCCAGTCTGTGGAGTTCTGAGGCAGCCCCCACTCCCCTCCTGGCCCCCCCTCTCCTCCAGCTGCCACCTTCCCAAGGGCCTGGCCAGACCAGTCTACTGGCGGTGCTTCCCCCTGCGCTTGCTTCTCCCATGCCTCTCCCTCTCCCTCCTTCCTTCCCTCTCTCTTCTTTCTTCCCTCTCCTCTCATCCCTCTATGAAGTTTTATTTATGGTCATCAAGTTTAGAATTTTTAGAAAACCTGATATTTACCATAAAACAGAAACATTTATGATTATGAACTATATTAATATTCAGTGCATCCTGCCACATACCCGTCTGCCCCAGTTTTGTTTTTTTGGCATGCCGGCACTCTGGCGCCTTACAAGGTAGTCATTGTGGGGTTTTTGGCA
>NW_005842284.1:1723676-1727865 GCF_000455745.1 Alligator sinensis | reverse complement strand
GGGTGCTGCCAGGCAGGGGGCTATCCCTGCTGCACTCTCACTGCCACATGCTGCCTGGGGAGCTCTGCACAAGTCCCCCAACCCCACCACGGGTTCCCTGCACGGGCCAGCTCCAGCCCTTTAATAAAAAAAAAAAAAAAAAAAAAAAAAGCCCTAGGACTCACTGCTCTTCCCGGTGGAGGTGATTCCTGCTTCCCCCCACTGCCCTGTGCCCTGTGGGAGGCTCTGCATGAGCCCCCAAAGCCCTGAGGCCACTGCAGGAGTGGTGTGTGGGGGGCTTTTCTCAGCTTTTTTTTTCTTAAAGGCCCAGAGCTGGCCTGGGTGGGGCACCCATGGGGGGGCTGGGGTAACAGAGGGGGTCAGGGAGATCATGGCAGAGCCCCCCATGCAGCATGGGGCAGTAGGGGGCATCAGGGATTGCCCTGCCTGCCTGGCAGCACCTGGTGAGCACTGGGGATCTGCCCATAATGCTTACCAGCTCAGAGTGGCTGCAGCTCCCTGCTGTCTGAATCACCAAAGCTCTTCGAATCTTTTCCAAAGATTCAGATAGCTTTGAATTGATTCAGACCTTTAAATTGGTCCCCTGATTCGATTCAGATTCAGAGATTCGGCCACCAAATCGGGCCTAATCTCCTTTGAATCAAATCACCACCTGAAGCTTTGCCTAGACCTATTGCCCACGCAGAACAGGAGGGCGGGGGAGGGACAAATGCATCCTGGGATGCTGGGGGACTGCAATTTGGGCATTTTATTTCTGGGGAGTGGCCACATATTCTTGGAATATCAACTGGGTAATACAGATTAGAATTAAACCTGCCCCACAGTGGTGTAATTTTGAGATGCCTAAAGGATGCTTAAAACACATTTACATGTCTTAATATGTGGACAATCCAAGGGTTAAGAGCTCCCTGAGCTGCCTCAAAGTAATGTCTAACAAAGCCAAATCAGGAAATTTGGTTAATTCATCATGTCAAGGGGATTGGCAATGATGACTAATTATCAATTAATGGCTAATTATTAGTATTGACTTTTTGTGAGTTGAATTTTCCATTTCATATTGAGACACAGTAAAGAAGCATTTTTGCCATTTATAATGAAGAAGCATGCTACAAAAAATCTGAGTGTAAACTGTACCCACTCTGGCTTACCATATGAAAATTGTATGATTATACAGTTAAATACTTAATGTACAACTTATTCACTGCAAAGAGGTTCAGATTACTCACTATGTAAGAATAACATTACTGTAATGGAGCAAAATTATCAACTGAAGATTTTTGCTTCGCTCTCTTACGTGCCCTCATCAGTGAAACAGAAGATGATTCTGCAGAATGGAATGGTTGATTGTCCATATCTTGCTGAACCAAGAAAAGCTAAAGTCTGTTCAATGCTTTGCAAACATCAGCTGGCTTGACAGTGCTATGGACTTTTAACATGACTAATTACCAGAAGCAAATTTCATTGTGATTTAGTATGAGTATATATTTGGAAATGAGTAATTATACTTTAACAGACGATGAATTAGCCAGATGTTTTCAGTACAAACTAATATTGGTGAGTTATCTCAGTGACTAATTAACCAGATTTTCATGTATGCTTAGAGCATCTGTTAATTATTCAGTAACCCTTTCGTTACTTCCATTCGCTTGGTCTCATCTGGGGTGAAAAGTACTTTCTCCCTATCTGTAAAATTGGGATGCAGCTACTGACCTCCCTCTGTAAAGTATTTTGAAATCTGAAGAAGGAAAGTTCTTTAAAACCACCAGTGAGTGTTATGATAAACTATTTGCAAACACACTCTGAAAAGAAAGTGTGTATGCTTGAGTTGGAGTGGTATGTCTGCAATATTAGGAACACAGCATGTACCTGAACCCTGGTTTCTGGAAGGTTGATCTTTGCTGCCAGTTGGTTCCTCATGTGAATGTCTGGGTAGTGTGTGACTTTGAAAATCTTTTCCAGCTCCTGTAGTTGCTCCACTGTGAATGTTGTCCGGATTCTCCGCTTCCCTTTCTTCTCATCTGTTCAAACAGGCAAAGATGGATCAGGCTTTAGATTAAGGATGAATTTACAGGGAATTTTTAAAGGGCCATGAAATGATTCTTAGATGTTTTAATAATAAATCCAGTGTTATGGAGTTCAGCAAGTCAATAAGTTGCTTAGAACCATCTCTACCACTGTCTAGGGATGTGCTGATAACCACTTTTAATACAAACTACTCATGACTATGACATACTTAGAGCATCTCTTGATAATTTAAGCCTTTATAAGCTATTTATAAAGGGATGTTCAATGTCAAGTGACAGAAACATTCACATGTTCAGTCTTCCATCCCCAGGTCTGTATCCCTCACTGGAAGCAATCATTTGCTCCCCTTCATCCGCGTGATTTTCCATTCCTAAATTTTCCTGCTGTGCTCTTCTTACTGAAATTGGCTATGATGGCTCTGGAAATAACACAGCCCCTGTAAGTGGAGGCTAAGCCTGCAAGTGCTCCTACCGCCCTTTATTTTTATTTTTAAAGCATTCAGAATTCTCCCTTGATTTGATTTTCCTGTTGACCAGGAAATCTGTGTTGTTTCATGTTGCAGAAAAATGGCAAAATGGGGGCGTACAATAGCCTCCTTGCCTTGGATGAAATGTTTTAATCTTGCTTTAAGGGCACAAGTGAAGTCCTTTGCTGGCCTCAGCTTCATTCCTCTGCTTGTTTGTCTACCACATAAAACTACCAGGTTCAGGCTGCTGCAATCACTGCTGCTCATTAAAAGGGTCTTGTAACTTTCACACTGTTCCCTGGTGCACCCCTGGTCTGTTTGTTTTCTAGTTGTGGTCCTCTTGTCTTCAAACTTAGCTTGCAAGTTATTTTGGACAAGCATAATTTCTTTATTACATGCTTTTAGAGTTCCCAACCCAAAGGTACTATGGACTATAGGTGTTAGAGCAATACAATAATAAATAAGAACAACTACCGACTATAACTTCTGTCTTACAAGATCAACCATATACGCAGGGTTTGAAATATGGTGGAGGACTGGGAGAGGCTGAGCCCCTCCTCATAGGAGACAAGAGCCCCCAACCCGCCCTGTGCCTTTCTAAGTAGCTCAGGCAGCGGTGATGGTGGCGGCTCCTTCCAGCTTTTGGCTGCCACTGTTGCAGACCCCCCTAGGAGTTGAAGTCTAATTCAAACCCTCCATATACTTGCTTTAATCTTTTTTTTCTTTAAAGGTTAAAAGTCAAGCGGATAGCCATTTAACATGATTTAGAGTTTTTACTAATTTCACTGTATTGCAACTCTCCTTATTTGCACCTGTGAGGTCAAATTTATGCCCAGAGTCTTCTCATGGTCTATTTATGGAGAGACAAGCAAACAACTGTAGATCACTTGTTTCTGCTAACTGCACCATTCTTTCACTAGTATTTATGGTTAAGTGACAGTCTCTAGGTAACTAACATGGTGTTTGTTGCCTCAAAAATGTTATCTTATACCTGGGGTTCACCACCAGAGTGTTTGTGGCCAACCAAGGCAATCCTAGTGATCCACCAAGATCTGTTATTAAACCACTTTATTAAATGGAAAAGGATGTACAAAGCACAACAGTGAGTCCTGTGTCCTTACTGTGCAATGATTTATTAATCTGCACATCTGGATGTGTATTTCAGTTTCCTGTTTGCAAATATGCTGAGGACATTTATTCAATCAGAGTGGATCCTGCTGGCAGCCCTCCAATGGAAAGTGTACCTTGTGAATGGGCCTTAATAAGGTTTAAGCTGCAAATCTATGTTTTATAAGAAGCCATTTAGTGAGCAGTTTTACAGAACCTGGATAACTTGATGGGCTGCATTGTACTGTACAATTTGTCAAAAAAAATCTGTTTCTATATATTTTATGGATAGTCAGGCTCAATGTAAATTGTGGGGCTACTTGGTAAGTGTAACTGAAATTTTAGTTCACTGATAGCTCAGAAAATGTTTTATGAACAGAAATTCTGGGAAAAAGTCATTTGGGGGCTGAATGAACTGACTTAATCACAAGAAATCATTTTGCTGATGGTTGAACATAAGTTTGATTTTTAAAATGAAATTGAAGGACATCCCTACATAAAAAGTCAGTTTAGAAAAAAAAAATCAAAACATTAAATTTAAAAAAATTGGACAATGAAATTCTTCAGCTTTTTCCAGTTTTGCTTGTTTTC
>NW_005842284.1:1700935-1723645 GCF_000455745.1 Alligator sinensis | reverse complement strand
TCCCTACATACTTTGACGAAACTGACACAAAATCCATGAAATCTGTTGACTGAAAAAATGTGCCCAGCTCAGCTGGATGTTCTGCTGTGATGAGACTTACATTCAGCAAAGCAAGGCTAAGGGACATACCCCCCAATATAAAGGTGATCTTTTGATGCAACAAATTAAGAACATAGGACTGAAAGGGGACTTTTCTGCCATTGAGTCCAGACCCCAGTATTTCCAGGTAACCATTTACTCAGAATTCCCCAAAATTGCCACTTCCAGCCCTTACACACAGAACTACATGGTGCAAAGCCAGATATATCAGAAATGCCCTAAAGCATGTCCTCGATAAAAGCAGGTGAGATGAGAGCACTGACAATGTCCTACAATACTGGTTCATATATGTAGAAACTCTTCTATTACTCCCCTCTACATGGTCCTCCACTGGTGGTCTGGTACAGAGATGAGCTGTGAATGTTGCAAAGTTTGTTGGGGTTTTTTTTCCTACTGAACTTGTAAAACTGAAATGTGATGTGACCCTAATGTTTCTAATCCGGCTAGTAACCATGATGATTTTGCTGCTTGGTGACCTGAGGCACCCGATAATGTCCCTGATGCATTTTTTTATTTTGATAAAGAACATCACTTATCTGAATAATAACTTATGGTCTTCCATAGTTTGGTTAAATCACCCAGTGTATATCAAGCGACAGTCAGGAAACCCAGTCTAAGAAAAACCAATTAACTGGGGAAAGACAGTCATCTATCTCAAAAACAGTTACTTGTTCTGCTTTTGTTGAATATTTGATTATTATAAACCTTTCCGTTTTGGGGACTGAACACTTGGCAAGATGTGTCATGCCAATTCTTAGGCAATATAAATGCTCTATAAGCTATGGCAAAACCGCCCATAAATTGCCTGAATTGGAATTGCCTGCTGTATCATTACCATGCTGACGTGGAAAACCAATCAATAACCAGCTTTGAGAACATAGTCTGGCAGCAAGGCTACTGGGATATAGTTGTTAGGGACCAGTAGGTGATTTATTTGATCTGGGAAATAGTAGCTTTTTTGGCACAGCTGAGATGCTTTTAAAACGGGTCCAGTTATGTAAGAACATGAGACGAACATATTGACTGCCATGAGCTTTGTCATTATCCCTGCATCTCAGAATCAAGCTTCAGTATGGACTAATAAAACTCATGTCTCAAAGCTAAAGCCAAACTACTGAACTTTTGACTGGTATATCAACGTACTACTCATCTGTATGCTTGACTTTAGCCCCAAGGAGCAAATGTCATTTACATTGAATCTTGTTGACACTATTGAGACAGTGTTCTGAAATAAGAAACGTTTTGTGCATATATATATATATTGAAGAGAGAAGTGGTCAAAATCTCACAGAAACCCTGAGCTGCCTCAGTTTGAAATCTCCACTCAGTTTGTGAATGCCATAGACTGAACTTTGTTCATGGTGATGGATCTTTTGTAGGAGAATTTTCACCCTGAGCCTCCATGAGCTTGATCAGCCATCAAACCCTTCTGCGAGACACTGCAGAAAACCAAGATCAGTAATATTATAGTAATATTCTGTCAGATAGATGATGCTTCATCACACAACCATGATTCTAGATGCTATACTCACCCTGTTATTTAATAATTATTTATATTGCACAAGTGTCTAGAGACCAATGAGTTGAGGGCTCCATTGTGCTGAGCACTGTACAGACATATAGAAAATGATTGCCCTTTACTTACAGAAAGCAAGCATACAATCACAGTCATGGTCTCTACCTTATTATGTGGAATCATGGGTATAACAAAGGATCTTTAGCCCCAGAACCACAAAACTCTTCCATTTGAGCTAAAAAGCAAAACCTGTGTTGGCTGACTTTTAATCGTTATGTAGGTCAATCCTTCAAGGGTAACATGTTCACACATACTTGAGCTAATCCATTGTGGTAAGAAATTGGAATGTATGCTTTTGGTCAGGCACAAAACCTAGCTTAAGGACTTTCAGCTATCTGGCATGTTATTTGGTACACAGGTAATTGGATATAATTTAATCAGCTAAAGGGGCACAGAAATCAAGCTAGTATAAGCAACAGAAGAACATCTCAAAACCAACCAGAAAATCAAGACATTAATAATCAGGGGTACAGCTGAGACTCATAGAGGTTAATACTGTTCCTGAGTCTACAGGGTTGGCTGCAAAGTCTCCTCTAGAAGGAAAATGTGAGAATGATCTACGAGGCAAGGATTTCTTAATAGGATATCTTTTACTAGAGCAACTATGCAGATGGGATAAACAGTTGGCCTGATAAAAGCTATCATCCCGAGAAATCCTTGCCTCTTGCATAATTTCTGGACCATCCCAACTACAGCATCAATCTTACACTACTATAAGAATGGTCTAGATAATATTAAGATATGTATTCAGCTGGTATAAATCAGTGTGGCCAAGTTAGTGAAGCTATGACAGTTTGCACCCACTGAGAATCTGGCCAAACGTTTTGAACAGTTAAGTGTTGTCAGAAACAATGCCAGTGTTTGAACAGAGGAAACAACTCTGCAGGGACCATGCCAACACCCCCAGTCTCACGGACAGACAGTTAAGTGCCAAGGATCCACAACGTCCATCAGAAACAGAAGGCTCTTGAGCTTCTAGTATCTTATGTAAAGTTCTCTGATATAAATAGTATTGGATTTGCCATGAACTGGAAAAAATGTTGCCGGCATTATTCTTATAGTCCTGACCTTCTATTTGGGTATGCTTCTCAAGAGGCTTGGTGAATTCTTTATGAGTAAGCATATTACATGAGGGTCTATACCTACAGTGCCCGGATGTATCATTTCTGAGAGCAGTTTCTCAGATTTGAAATTTATCAAAATTAAACAAAATAAAATAACCTGAGACTAACAATGGGCCAGAAGAGACCACGGGAACTGGCTTTGAATTGCACTGGAAATGAAATTACTGGCAAAATAAATGTTGGCAAACTAATCAAAGATTTTGCTGGTAGGAAGACTAGAAGAGTGCTTTTTTTAAAAATTAAATCTAATCAGTTGTTCTCATTCTTCAAAAAAATCTAGTTAAAAAAATATGGAACTGAACATTAAAACATCTCCCCTGCATGATGAAACTTTTTCTGACTCTAGCTTTGAGATTTTTCTGACTCTAGCTTTGAGATTTTTCTTTGCCTTGGGACTTCAGCTGAGAGATCCCATAGCAAACAACAGCATTCAAAATTACAGTCTAATAAAGAACGTGGGAGGAAGATATAAGACTAGAAAATTTTGGAACTGTAACATTGGCTTTACAAATTTGGTTCCAGAGTCTCTGGGGAAATAAGGATACGTATGAGTTTTCCAAGCTTGCTCTCTATGTAAAAGCTGGAGATAGTCAAGTGTGTTTTATGCTCTGTGAAAGGTATTTGGGTACAGGTTAACTGACTACTGAAACCAAGCCTGCAAGTATCAAGCAGTGAAATACGTCAGTTTGTGAGGATGTTGTAGAGATACAGCTGCCTTTGCATTAACTAACTATGGATATTAAAAGGGCCAGATTCTCAATTTATGTAAATCAGTAAAGTTCCATTAAAATTGATAACCACGGTTGTAGTCTAGACCTAATTATAAATAGGCTTAGGACAAAAGCAGGACCCCAAAGCCAAAACAACTAAACTTTGTGGAAACATAAGTCTAGATTCCACTTCCATCTCTGATCCCTGGCCTTTAAGACCTACTGTGGAGAAAGGCCAGCAAAACAATGCCAGTACATTTAGAGCTAGTCCTGCTCCCAGTTCAAAGGGATCAAATGTAATTTGCACCAAATCCCCATTATGTCATTCAGGCTTAGTGAAAATGGGTCATTTGTACTGCCATAAGGTAACTGAAGCACATAAAGATGTACCTGAGACAGCTTTAATATAAATAACATCGCAGAGTAGTAGAGTTGGAAGGGACCTTAGGAGGTCATGTAGTCCACCTCCCCACTCAAGGTAGGATGTCTAAACCATCCCAGTCAAGTGTTTGTTTAACCTGCTCTTAAAAGCATCCAAGGATAGAGATTCCACAGCCTCTGTGGATAGCACTGTAACTGCAAAGCATGAGCTTCAACATGCGTTCTACAAGCTCAGCTTGAGCCTTCCATGAAGACCTGGCCCTAGCTCTTCTCCAAAGGCTCCAAGAAAGCTGGTTCAGGTATGCTTACAACACTGCATTCACACTTCATGGCTGCATCCACACGAGCGCACTGTGCATTTCCCTGGAAACAAATAGCAGCAGCACATATTTGTGCCATTACTACTTGTCCCCAGGCACTCATCTGCAAACACACTCTAGCACACAGTAAATTGCCTTGAGTGGGGTAAGGGAGGCTGGGACCAGCACATGGGCTGGCCCCAGCAGCCTACCTGGGGACTTCCCAGGGCTGCAGCGGTGGGGATCCAGGCATGCGGAGCCTGGCTGGCAGCCAGAGTGTGGCTCTGTCTGGCCAGGCTCTGGTTGCAGGTGACACATGCTGCTACCACGTGGGCCGCACTGCTATTTTTCTCTGTGCTTTTTTGAGATACTGGGATTTCCCATTACTCCCCACAACTTGGTGTCATCTGCAAACTTGCTGAGGGTGCACTTTAATATCTTCATCAGTGCCTTGGAAGATGGAATAAACAAAACTGACCCCAGGACCAACCCCTGGGGCATTCCACTTGATACCAGCTGCCAACTAGACATTGAGCCACTGACTACTACCCTCTGAGCCTGATGATCGATCCAGTTTTCTGTCCACCTTACAGTCCACTCATCCAATCCATACTTCCTTAGCTTGCTTGTGAGAATGTTGTGGGAGACCATATCAAAAGCATTGCTAAAGTCAAGGTATATCATATCCACTCTTCTTCCTGCATCCACAGAGCTGGTCATCTCATCATAGAAGGTAGTCAGGTTGGTCAGGCACGACTTGTCCCTGGTGAATCCATGCTGACTGTTCCTAATCACCTTCTCCTCCTCCATGTGCTTAGAAATGGATTCCTTGAGAACCTACTCCATGATTTTTCCAGGGACTGAAGTGAGACTGTAGTCCCCTGGATCCTCCTTCTCCCCTTTCTTAAAGATGGGTACTATATTTGCCCTTTTTCAATTGTCTGGGACCTCTTCCAATCAGCATGAGTTTTCAAAGATGATATTCAGTGGCTCTGCAGTTAATCAGCTAACTCCCTCAGCACCCTCAGGCGTATCCCATCCAGCCCCATGGACTTGGGCATGTCCAGCTGTTCTAAATAGTCCCTAACCTGTTCTTTTGCCACTGTTGGCTGCTCACCTTGAATACGTAGGTGCACTCATTTATTATATATATAGTTCTCTCTCTCTAGATACATATCTAGATATATATTTATACATATATACATATACCTACATCTACATCTATCTATGTATGTATAGATAGATATATAGTAGGTGCTCACCTCAAAAAGCAGGTGCACCTACTTATTCAATGCACCTACTTATTAACAGTACCTTTAAAAGACTTATTCTTTCTTTCTGTTTTTAATTCATGTTGACTCTAGATGCATTGGTCTCCCTGCCAGCTCCTTCAGCTCACTTCCCCTGATGCTTAAATGGTTCAGTGAAATTGTTAGTGCTGGTTGAGCATCAGGGTGAAGGTGATTATTCCTTTTAAAAAAATGTAGATTATTATGTTGTGCTTCACTGGCAGTAAAACCAAATTTGTTTGTCTATGTACAGAAATGTGTCTATTTGCAGGGGTCCCCCTCCTAGTTAAAGAGGCTGCTTACTGATTTAAAAGTCCTTGTGCTGCAATGTTTAGGTAGGAGTATGGCAGCGTGGCTAATCTTTATTAAAGTGGTTTCTAACCCCTTATTAAAAGGGATGGGCAGAGTCAGTGAGACTGATTCTAATTGGATACATACAAATTGCTCTGGGTTGAGACTTCTGTTAGTGAAGCGTAGCTTTTAGCATCCTGCTGCTATCTGTTGAGGCATTTCAGAAATGGAGCAGCAGGACACAAAGACTTTTAAAGATTTGATTTCCTTTCCCTCAATCCTGAACGCTGTCAAAAGTTGCCTGCACCCTGGCACTGAATATAATACTTAATCACCTGATAGTGTGGCTGAGAAACTGGTATGTGGGGACCCAGGGCAGTAAGAGCAAGCAGGCTAAAAATACCAGGTCAGAAACATCTTTAGGCAAGCAGAATAATGAGCATTCTTTTCCCCTAATGAGAGACCATTAAGTGTTGACCATGTTTTGCCCCAGCCCGGGTGAAAGGCACTATAGCAAAATGCAGTGGGGAGTGGGGGAAGAAGAAATGTTTGAAGAATAAAGTGATCAAATCAATTACCATAAAAAAGTTTAATGGTAATTGACAGCCTGTTTGCCTTTGGCGAAATAACTGCTGTTCTCACAGAAACTTGAGAAATAGTTGCTGAAGTTTCTTACTAGAATTTGTAAGGTTCTGCTTATTCAAGAGCTGTCCACAAAATACAAGCTAGAAAACTGTGTGTGTGTGTGTGTGTGCACATGCATACTTGCATACATGCATGCATGCATGTGTGCACATGTGTAGGTGATTCTGCACATGGGGAAACAGTAGGGAACTGAGAGGAAAAAAAGCCTCACTTACTGCCCATTTCAGTTTCTTTCACCATCAGCAAAACTGTACAAGATTATAATTAGCTCCCTATATGGAGTTGTTTCTCAGTAGGTCTCTAAATACTCTATGAAGAAGGTCAGAATCATTTCACAGGATATGGGGCAGAGGTGGGGGAAAGGGGGAATGATCCTGAGGTACCAAGAGGTAAAGTGACTAGCTTGCAACCACCCAGCAGTGCAGCCTGTCACACAAATCAAGAGAAATTAAGGCTGGCTTAAGGACTTTTTGCAAACAATTTGCTAGGAGCAGGTTGTGACTTAGACAATGCACCTGTTCAAGGGAGCAAGAACTCCTCTTATACCACTGCACAGTGGCTGAGCACATGGAGGCAGAAGTGAGTAGAGCTGTGTGCCATTTTATTTCTTTCCTGGAACAGGCAAGTAGGTAGCAGATGAAGCCCCGGCTCCCACCCCAATGTTGACTAGCCTGCCTGGGAGTGTTGCAATTTCTGTTTGTATAAACCACCAGTCACTGGTAATCCCTTGCAGTTGAGGATGATCGTCTTCCACAATTGCTTTATCTGTGGGTCTGAAGGTGGCTGATGGAGGCCGATTCAGGATCGACAGACTCTATTGCAACTCCGGCATGTGTTTCTGTGCAGGGTGGGTGGCTCTTGAGTTCTTGATTCAGTCCACAACACACTGTTTCTGCTGCTCCCACTTTTCCATCTCCTGTTGTCACCATAAGCACTGATATCCTTGCAGCAGACTCCTTCTCCTCTTGGAGCAGTCCTGGACAATAGTCTCCCACAAGTTGCAAATACCGACTGCCAGAAGTGGCAAAGGGAAATTAGGGTGGGGGGAGCATGATCTGAGAGGAAGCTCACGGAGCCTCCCTGGTGCTACTTTTGGCATGCTGGAAGTTACACCTCTTAATAGGAGCATGATGTATGACATCTGACTCTCTAGCCCATGATGATTTTAGCCGTTTCTTCAGCTAGAAATTGAATGGAAAGGGAGCATGGCTTTTTATGCATGCTTTGATTCTCTGAAATTGTTGGCTATAGAGTTCTTGCAACCCCCTGTACTGATTACATTCATTCCATTGCTCGAGAGTCAGAATTTGGTTTGCAAGCAGGCATCTAAGTCACATAGTACTCTCCCAGTTTGGTGACTGGCTGACCAATGCATTGTGAATCATTTCAAGCCAAAGTGAACTTTGCTGTCATGTACAAGCAATTTCCTTTCTTGATTAAATCAAATCTCAGCAACTGAGCTCTGGCGAAATGGTTGCTTTTTGTGCCTTTTAGTGTGAGCCAAACTCTAGTCTTAATTACTTTCACCAACAATGATTCCTTAAGAAGAACCAACAGACCTAATCAAATGATGGCTTCCAGTTGGAAGGTAGGTTGGAAACCATATACTGTGCAGCCAACTCTGTAAGAAACTTACCATTTGTTCAGCGTAGAGAGCTGAGCTTATTATAGGTTTCTCAGACAGCGCATTTTCTAGCTTGTTCCAGCTATGTGTTATTACTCGCACCTGCAAACCTTTACACATCAGTCAGGCATACTTGCTTACCTCCCCATCTCAATCAGGGTCCCTGCTCCCTCCTACACAATGTGATCCCATCATTACCTTGCTTTGTCACCTTTGCTGCTACCTGATATAGGATACAGGTTTTGCTAGAACAATAGATAAAAGGTATGCCCTCAATTTTAAAGTGCAATAATTAAACATCACCTCCTGGGGCTGTAATGAAAAGTTTTCAGACAATTTGGGGAAAACCAATAAAAGACTCAGAAGACCTTAGAGATAAACTTATCAAAAATGTCATTAACTTACAAACCCTCACAATACAGATGTTCTGTTATCGAGAACAAACTGGCCTCTGGAAAATGTGCCTTCACTATCCAAAATCCCAAGAAAATGGGAGGAAGAGAAGGGAAGGATTAAATCTTGGCTCTTTTTCTTTTTTATTTAAAAAATAATGACCCTGGATACAAGCTCTGTCCACAGAGATGTTTGTTGTAGCACTCATTGCCATCCCTGATCCTTGCACATGCACATATTAAGGAATGGGAGGGGACAATTTAACTGGTATGTATTCCAATTAATAACCAGGAGGAATGGTGAGAAACAGGATTGATCTTGAAAGAATAACAAGGGAGAGGACCAGCTTCCAGTGTAGATCCACCAAAAAATGCAGAGTTGGAAATATACCTACTACATTTCTACCAGTGTAGTGCGCAAGACCCAGGGAATTATTATATTTATAGGCAGCAAATGAATGAGCAAGTTAGAGTAACATTTATAAAGTATCTTATAAAGGCATTTTATCTATTAATGTAGTATTACCCAAATACTTAGGGTTTATCCCCCACAGTAGTAAAGTTGGCCACTCTCACACCCCCATTACTTCAGCCACTTCCCCTACTAGTGACTATGGATACCAATTCCACGCCCATTACTTCCCCTGTGCTCGGTCCCTCCCCTCTACAAAGGGCTGTGCCCTACATCTTCGGAATCTGGGTATTAATGTATTAACAATAGGTCTGGCTTTACAGTGAAAAACTATGATCGTTCTCTGGTGCTTCTGCTGTCAGATCATATTCTCTGCTCTGAGTGGAGACCATGGCAATGAAGTTTGTGAATTCAAAGAATGTGCATGAACTCTAAGCTAAAAATGTCCAGGACTGTCAGGTGATTGTCATCAGTAAGGAAGCTGAGATTACGTATATTTCTAAACTCTTCAGGACAAGGACTGTTCAGTGTCTGTATAGCACTTAATACAATGGATTCTCCTGTCCATGACCAGGGCTTCTAGAAATTATAGTAATGCAAATATTAATAGGTAGCAGCACCCCAATCTCTTTTTTTTAAACACATGATAAAGATCCAAGTGGAGGGGGGGAGAGATTTATGACTCTTAAAAATGCAATACTTCTGTCTAAATAAAAAAAAACACTGATGTATAAGAAATGTTAATATACACTTATACTGATGTATAAGAAATGTTAATAGGGGGAAGGCAGACCAGAGAAGGATCAGTTATTCAAGGCTGCCTGCAAAGATCGTGCCTAGCGAAGGACACACTTACATATTCCATGCATGATTTTGGCAGTAAGCAGGCATGATTCTTGTTCATTTGCCAGTGCTAATAATAAAACTCCCCTTCAAACTTCAGTATGTGGCTTATGTTCCTTGGGGAATTGCTAAGCTTGAAGGAAAAAACATGAAAATAAAGCATCTATGCATAAAAAATCACTGCTAAGCATACTCAGTGAATATCTCTGAGCATTTTTAGCTTTTCTACTCCGTGGTATAGGCTACAGGGAACACTTTTGGCCTGTGCTGAAGTCCTTGCACTCATTCGCAATCAGTTTCTGATGCCAGATTAAGCCTGTGCCTCTAATCTTCAAAGCAATAAGCAGACCAAGCCCTAGCTACTCTGAAGAGTGAATGGTCTATCAGAGTCAGCTGCACTCCTGAGGGACAATGCAGATCATAAAGCCCAGGACAAGGCCTTTGAGGGAGGGGTGGGGGGGTAATAAAACATTTGCAGTCAAGGGGATCCCTATATGGAACAGTCTTCTGAAGAACCTCAGGTGAACCTGGAGTCTGACCAGGTTCTGATCTGGGTAAGGGAGACTTGCCAGAGGCTCCATTAAGTCTATGAGAGACTTGATTATTGCATTAATTTTATAAGGAGTGATTCCAATACTACACTGACAGGCAACAGTAGAAAATCTCAAACTTAAATATGTAGATCACTGAAACCCTATTCCTCATTCTGATATAACGTGAGGCTGGGACCAGGTGTAGCTGCTGTTATACTCTTGGGATAGTTTTTGTAAGATAGGTTTAAAAGTATCCTACAAAAAGGCAGCAATATCCACCGAAAACCTTTCTGAGACTACAGGAAAAGCACTTTCCATAGTTCTGGTCAGGTCCCTTTTCTTTTTTTCTAAGACATCCCAAGCATAAACATTACAGATTTCAATTCACACAAATTAGAAATAACAAAATAACAGTTAAAAGTTCTCACAGGGCACGTCTACACGAGATGCTATGTCACCATAGTGACAAGCTACAGCAACGTAACGTTGGCGGTTACTAACCATGATGCTGCTGCTACTGTGCAGTAGCTCGTTGCTACTGTGCGGTAGAGTGGAAAATGACTCGTGCACTGCTCGGACTTCACAGTACCAACTGTGCAGTCAGGGGCACATGTAGACATGACCTGTACAGTGATACAAACTTGATCACATCATATGTTTGGAGCCTTTTTTTCCTCCTATCTTGAGTCAATATTGTGCCATTTCAGAAGAAAAAAGTTGTCCTAAAACCGGTCTTAGCAACTCCTAGAGGGCCTGCATCACAAAGGGAACTCTGTGGCAGATACCAAGCTGAGGTAGCGACTCCTAAGCCATCCCCTCTCTGTGGTTAATGTAGGAGGCCTAGCTAGGGGAGAGGAATGTGTTCAAGTTGCCCTACTAACCCCCAGTCCTTTGGGACAATGCCTAATGAGCGCAATCAAGCGAGGCCGTCAGGCTGCTCTACTCTGTGCCAGAAGTCTAGCTCAGCAGAGAATGCCTACAGGATTAGTGATGCAATAATATCACCTTTGCGCTGTTCTCCTGTTATTCAGGTGCACTGAATGTTCTTCGGTTGCAGGTGAGGATTAGGACCATTGCCTGTGCGTAAACATACATATAGCTGTCTGCCAAGCAATTACTTTTCCAAACCTGTTCATCCACAGCAGTGCTCAAGATCTGGTCTAGAAGGGACTGTGTTTGGATTTTTTTAGTCTGCCTTTATTCAATGGAGTGACACCAGTTTACATCAGTAAAGCATTTGTCCCACTTGCATTTAAGTTTTGTGCTAAAACCACGGCAGTGCTAGCTGGTACGATAATTGCTGATCATTGCCTGTACTAAAATACCAGTGATGAATCATTTCACAAAGAGCCATCCCCATCAGCAACTTGCACACAGCCTACAAACCTCCAAAACATAGCCTTTCCTTATCTAGCCACTAGGGCGGTGTGAAGCTTTGGTCCCTGTTTTGATTTGGCAGAGATTCAGACTGATTTGGTGGCCAAATCTCCAAATCCAAATTGAATCAAGGCACCCTTTAATCTCTCCAAATCGATTCGGAGAGATTCAGACAGATTTAGTGATTTGGATGTAGATACAGCTTTAAATGCTTTTTCTACATACCTCTAGGTAGCAGGGGCTCTGAGCGCTGTGGTGCTGGGGCAGATGCACTGTCCTACAGAAGTACGGGGGTCTCCCCAGCGTGCTCAGCAGCAGACCCGGATGTGGACCAGAAGCACTTTTGGGTCCACCAGGGAGCATGATGGGGGCCACCCCCATGCCTCCCCCGGCTTGGTGACTGGTGCCTCCTGGGTCTGAGTGGGCACCTGGGGTCCCCCTGTGACCGATCACTGGGCCAGGGGGGCGCAGGGGGCCCCCCCTGTACACTCCCCGGCAGACTCAGAAGTGGACCAGAAGCACTTCCGGTCCAATTCCGGGTTCGCTGCCGAGCACGCTCGAGAGCCCCCCGTGCTGCTGTGGGACACTCCATCCACCCCAGCACCGCAGCAATCATGAGCCGTGCTGCTACCTCAAGGTATGTAGAAAAAACTTTTAAAGCTGTGCCTGTGTTCGAATCGCTGGTTCACTGAATCAGCATTGAACCGTCAGATTCGGATTTGGCAGAATCAAATCAGGGACAGTGATCCAAATCAACAGATTGAATCGCTGTCCCCGATTCAGGCCGAATCCAAATCCAGATCGAATAGGGCCTGTTTTGCACACCCCTACTGGCCACCTTAGAGAGCAGATTCCATTAGCTCAGCAGCTAGAGCCAACTGTTAAGCAAAGTGGCTATATCATTCATATTATAACTGTGGTATCCACCTCAAAAATATAGCAAAATGAAAGGAGACATCACATAGAATAACTAGCATATCTTGCCCCAGTTCTTCCCTCAGCCTCCAGGATATGACATCAAGGAATGAAGGGTTTGACATCCCCTGAGCAGGAGAACTGGGCTCTCTGAAAGGGATGTTCAAGCTGTTTTTGCTTATGCCAGCAAGTCTTGAAGTTCAAAGTGTAAGAGGTACTACTCAAAATAAATCAAGCACGATAGGGCTATAATTCTGTTTATTATAAATGACCCTCTATTTCCAAACCCCTTAATGGCAGAGGCCACCTTACTGGACGATTTAATAACCCGTGATGCCATATTGTGATGGTTTTGTCTGGAAATCAAAGACCAATCTAAACTTGAGGTGGGTCTTGTTGGTGCTTCAGTTATCAGCCTTTCATCTACTGGTCATGCAGCCCAAATGCCTTCTTTTTCTCCCAATATACCTCCCCTTGAAAGTTATCTATAGAAGTGGCTTATTTTTTCTAGCTGTCTTACACACCACCTGCCTGCTCCTTTCTGAAGTCTGGTAGTTTCCTTCTCAGATTACCAAGGAGTTATTTCAAACTAGGTGTTGGGTATGGGGTGAGTTCCCAGGTGAGGATTCACGTCCCCACAATTTAAAGGCTCTTGAGGGGAAAGGAAATGCATTGCCCACTTTCATAGGGCAGAAGGACCAGGGAAACCCTTCTGATCCCACTGCAAGTACTGTTTCATTTGTGAGCTCGATTGCAGAGAAGAATCAGAATCCTTAGGGTGGTAGCTTCTGTTTCCAAGGAATGCCTTAGCTATGATGTGCTAGGGAGTATTAGGTGCTGCTAGGGGACAGAGAATAGGGGACAATGGGGGAAGGCTGCCTACCCTCTTTGCTCAAAGATTATAAAGGTAAGTGGTGGAAGGGCACCTGGGGGCTTCGAGGTGGGTACATTGGTAGGCGGAGTTTTTAAATCCAAACGTCCAAGAGTATTGGTTGAAATTGATGCAGGGCAGGCCCTATGACCTGGATCCCAAATACCCTACCATTCCAATGGTCTATCTAGAATCCTTTAGTAGGTGCAGGAACCTGTTCTCTAGAAAGCTGCAGAGCTTAAGACTACAGGTTTGCTCCAGTTACTAAATAGGATAAGAAGGAATTAGTTTAAAGTGGAGTTTTCATCATGGCTGATCATGAAAACTGTTATGGAAAGGGCCTGCCCACCCAAATAATTTCTGGAACTAGTAGTTGAAGGCTAGAAAATGATATTTAGAGGTTTGCTTTTAGGAATTGGCTTGTAGGTAAAGTAGACATTGTACTAGAACAATGATCCAGGGGAACAGCAAGGGTTAACTGGTTTCTAAAAGCCTGGTTGTGACAAAGTGGACACCCCTGCCTGAGGCCAATAGACAAACAGGCTGTGAAATTTGCATGGTGTTCCCTGAAAACCCATAACAAAGATGATAAGGGAACCTGTTGCATTGGCGCCAGGTCACAGTGCCTAGCTGCAAAACCCTGGCATTTCCGGTTTTGGTGGACAGACTAAATTAGGAAGTCAGGCATGCTCAAATTAAGACACCAGTAAATGACCAAATTAAGATGTGTGCATGTGATGGGTTTGTGGAAACAAAGGAATATGCTGACAGATCAGAAAATGGACAGTATGATGATGACTACAGGGAAAAAAAATCTATGGTACCCATAAATGAAGGGTCATCAGAGGAGTAAGAATACAAAAGAGGGATTTCAGAGCAGCAAAAGGCCCTCTTGGGTGAATCGAAGGCCACCATGGACAGAGGGTGCACCACCAGCCCATCTCACCCACCCCATTGGCCCTCGACCTCCAAGACTGCTGACATTCAAGAAAGAACCACAGAGTGAAGCTCACATACTGGCCAGGAGTATCTTTCCTCTGTGGACCTTGGAACTGGTAGATAAAATAGGGTGGGGAGCGGTATTTTGTTTGCCTTGCCTGCATTACTCTTTTTACTCTGTGTATCAATAACATTTGCCTATTATGGCAAGAAGAAGTTGTGGTTAGTCTGAGGGTTTGGGTCCACCCAGAATAAGGTATCTTGGTCACAAATCCAGTGCCAATAGTAGTAATCAGTTTCTTGCCTATTTTAGTCCCAGTTTAACAGCAGTGAATCTTTAATGTTGTATGATTTAAGCAGAGAGAGTGCAAAACGGGAACACTGGGCTTAAGGTCCCCATTAGCATGGGGGAAACGTGCTTTCAGTTCTCCATTGCATCTTGGGAGTCCTTCCAATGTAAATAAGTATTTATTTTAAATACTTTCACTAAGTTCTTCCTGTGAGTGTCTAATCAGTGCCAGAGAGAGAGAGCTAGGTCCGCTGCTTCCATCAGCGGGCTCTCCCTTCAATTCCTTATGACAAGATGATGAGCTTCGGCTGGTAGGAGTATCATTACTGTTGGCAGTCTGATTCTGCTCTGCACTGCGTTCTCTGGCAAGGCATCCATTTAATGTAAAGGCAGCAGAAGTCAGCTCTTTACTTCAAATGCATCTCACAGGGTTATCCCTAGAGAAGTGTGTTTACCTTATAACCTTCAGAATATTTGCTAAGAAAAAGGGGTAGAAGATTTTTCAGTAAAGCCAGTGTTGTCATCTTATGTCCTTGAAGCATGTTATTTTCAGGGGCCTAAAAAATTGTGCAGTTACCTGCACTGAACTTTTGAAAATTCTGCAGTGACTGTTTTGGGAATATCTATATTGAGCAGCAAAAACCAGTCTGGCCTTCCCATGACTGCTGCTTATCATCTCAATACTTCCTTCTTTAGCTAGTGTGGTACTGACTCCATTTTTTAAAAATTCTGTTTGCATCTTACCTAATGCGCTATCAAGGCATTGTAACTTGTTTATTATGAAGGTCAACATTCACCACACAGCTACCACAGATAACACTTATGTTAAGTGGCACATTGGTCAAGGGTGTTCATGCCACAGATAGCCATTTGCCATGGTTTACTACTAGTCAAGTTAGTTCTTAAGCTGAAGTGGGAGCAGCTTGTGCTTTGGTCCTAGATACAGTCCTTGTGACTCAATCAGGGACTGAGGTATGGTAGAACTTGTGACATGTACTTATTATTGTTGGATCTTGACCTCTTAGGGAGACCTGTGAGATAATATGTGGATTTAAATTATCCATCAAAGAGGTGTGACCTGGGAAGACTCACCATGAAGTGAATGGTCAGCTGGGAAATCACACAGTGGGTCTTCCTCCTCCTCATGTTTTCTCTTGCCTTCTAAGTGCTCATGTACTTCATCTTCACTCAGAAAGGCAGCTGGGCTTGTATCCACAGAAGTAGATCTCCGGCAGTGAACTGGCTGCAGCATGTTCATGTTGGTCCTGGGGGCAGAGCATGTGGCTTTACTCAGCATCTTTGTTGAAGATGAGTCATTGTATGATTTCCATGCATTGCTGCAATCTGTGAAGAGTACAGTAAAGGATTGCTTTATATCAGGCAGAGGGATACTACCCTTCAGCTGCAATAAAGCAAGAAATGTTAGCACTTATACTTTGACTGGTAGACAGGCAGGCAAGGAGACTTGAACAAGGCAAGCTAGACATCAGGAGGAATGCACTAAATCATGCTGAACTGTGAGGTAAGGCTAGGATGACCTGTTACCTTGACATTTTTGGTGTGAGCACATGTTTGGGCAGACCTGTAATCCCCACAGATCCAACATCTCTCTTTCACTTGACTACATTCTTTCCACTTGCAAGGCCCCACAAGCCAGATTTTCAAAAGAAGGCTGTACCTGTGAGCAGGACCAGATGTTCAAGAAAGCACAGCACCCACTTAGGCTTCTAAGTGTTTGGTGTTTGGCCAATAGTGTCCCAACAGGAGTTACTGGATGCCAGTTGTTCAACCTCATTAGGTGTACAAATGGAGACGTGCGTGCTTTTGAAACTCTACTCACACCTGGTGGTGCTGTGCACTTGCAAGTCTAGCCCTGAGGAATATTGAAACTCTGACCATTCATTACACACTCATCTTTCTCATTGAAAAGCTTCAGAGGGAGCTGCATGCACAGGCGGCTAACACCACTCCATCGGTTCTGAAGAGGTAGCTGTGTGGAGAGCCATCTAAAGAGTAGTCATCCAAGTTGTCTTTTACTCACTGGTCCTTATCAATTTACCTGCAGTGGACTTGAACTGACCCTGATTCTTGAAGTCCTCATATTTCTCTGGCTTGATAGCAAGGAGTACTACTGAGAGACCATCCATCTGATTGTCAGGCACGATTTTGTCCTATTATAAAGATGAATATTGCGAGGACCCTGGCTGTTGTTCCTTTCCTGTTTCAGTTTCAGGAGAGTATAATCTTGCCAAATTTTAATCTAGTTTTGGTGAGCCTATCCCCATGGTAATGTGATTTTTGCCTGACAATTTGTATAGAAAGAAACCTTGACTTTTAATATGTATTATACTGTAATTTTGGTGTAAGCTCTGGCCTTGACAAAGTCCCTAACTCTTTAGGCTTTATGTTTTATGTTTGAAATGTGTACCCTTCTATTTGTAACCACCATCAAAGCAATGGAAATGATATTACCTTGAGACAAAGAACCCAATTCCGTCCTCAGAGAAACACACAGTTACCTCAGTGGGAATTGCACAATAGTATCAGAGAGCACAAGCTGGCATGAAGAAAATATGCTTGGAAGAGCTTTGGAAATTACCCAAAGCCTCCTGTCAATAAAGGACAATTGTTCAAAAGTTATCTTCAAATTATCACAAATCTCTGGAGAGACTTCTACATACAATTGCATAAAGGCCGAGTTGGTTGACTTTTTAAGCTTGAGGCAAGGTTCAACCCTTCACTCAAAAGCTGGCAAGAGGAGGTTTGTGTGAGTTGGTGTTTACTTTGTTCCTCTGTGGGTCTTTTCATTTTGGAGTTAGTGATTAAAATTAGTCTGTTGTTCAAAAAAAAATTGGCTATGTAAGAAAGGAGAATGGTCCTGTATAGATGTCACTAGGTCAGGGAGACCTGGGTTCAAGTATCTCTTCTGCTTCAGAGTTCCTGTGAACTCTGGTCAAGTCATCTAGCCTCTCAGCCCCCCAGCTCTCCATCTGTAAAATGGTGATAATGCCACTTTCTTCCCTCCTATGTGTGTTGTGAGGATGAATTACAAGGTGCTTAAGTATTGTAGTGATGGTGGCCAGAGAAACACATAAGATAGGATGCTTTGGGTTTTATGGGGGTGGTGTTTGCCCATATATGAAGCAGTTAAATTACATTATCACATGACTGGAAGCAGGTATTTTTGGGGAGGTGATATCTTTTACTGGACTAATGGCATGATTGGAATAAAGTTAGAGAAACTTTTGAAAGCAAGGCATTCTTTATCAGGTCACCTTGTCTTGCATTCTTACCACTCCCAAAAAATTCTTGCCTCTCACATAATTCCAGGACCATCATGGCTACAACATCACTCTTACAGTCCCATTATGACATGACATCCTGTCCTTCAATCCTCCAGGCCCAAGAGGTCATAATGTATCTCTCTCAAGCGCTCAGATAACAAAGTGAATGGTCATGACATATGCTTCAAAAAAGACATTGTTAAGCAAGGAAAGAAAAAGACTAGGTGGGAAAAGGGGAGGACAGACAAAAGAGCATCTTGTATCTATGGGGGTTTGAGTAAAAGACTGAGAAGACCAGAAGCAGGCATCCATTGACAACATCATGGAGGCAAAGTGGGATGGAATAAGCATAGCAGGTGGGTTTGTAAACTCAGTAGCTCAGGGGGTGTTGGTTGGAATCATGATAGACAGGGAGTTGATGAGAGAACATGGATACAGGGAGAAAGGATGATATTTTGCTTGGAGGCACCAGAGTGGAAATTGAGAGGCCTGGACTATTTCTTCAGCAGTTTCCTTACTGAGCTTTATATTGTTGATGAACACTCTTACTTCTTTCAGTGAACGAATAGTCTGGTTGGGGTGGCAGCTTTATAAAGCAGTTCCCCCCCCCCCGGACAATATTCAGCAGAGAATTGTTTTAAAGGTATTTATGAATTTGATCCAGAGTGAAATTTCCACTGGTGAATGCAGCTTTTTGCTGCAAGGATGGTAACATTTCAGCCTGGCACCAGCTGGGATGCTTGTTACTGATATGCAGAGAAAGGGCTTTGACTGCTGACTCAGAATGGCCTTTCTGGTATGGCTTTCATTTGCACAGGAAATGGTGGAAAATTTCAGGTAAGGATGGTAAATCTCTCTTGTTGCCAGAATATTACACAATGTGGGGCAAAGTTTTTTTGTTTTGTTTTTTTGTTGTTGGGTTTTTTTAGGTTTCCCTTTTCTGTTCTCCACCTGTGGTTCAATTCCTAATTACTTTAAAAAAGCAAGTGGGTGGATTACTGGATTTATTTTTTATGAGCTGAGTGATGTGGCGATATTGACCAGGTGTAACCTGCTCATTTATATTTCTTTATCTGTCTTCTGCTTTGCAATAAAGTGGGTGGAGTACTTTTAGGGGCAAAGCAAGCAAACAACTTATTCAGATTTTGCAGGGTAGTAAGAGTGAATTTCTGTGTGTTTGAACACCTCTTGCACAATGAGAAACAATGCAAGCATAAACCAATATTCCTGCTTTAACTGCTACACAAACAATAATGTCCCATATGGTCAAAGTCTCCTGCTTATGCCAGCCTGACAGTTCAAACAAGTTCCTACTGGTGGAATGTCAGAATGAGAGGAAGTGAAGGACAAGCATTTTTAGTTCAGGCCTATTTCTATGCCTGCTGAAATCAAGCTCCCATGAATTCCAGTAGAAGGTGGGTCAGGCCATGAAACACATCACCCATCACAGAAGGTAGCAGAACTTCCCCCTTTTCAGTTAAAAGGACCTAATCCTTCAGTAATTCTTGCCTAAGAAAAGTTATCAGAGTCCTGGCAGTCTACTCAGCAGATGACAGGCAGAGACGTTAGGGCAGCAGTGGTCAACCTTTTGGCAGGCGTGCCACAAGATAAGCACTGACCTCTCCCCTGAGTGCCACTCTGATCCCCTTCCCCTGCTCTGCTCTGTCTTTCTTGCCTGACGTGCTGATGTT
The DNA here is from genome assembly GCF_000455745.1 of Alligator sinensis. Taxonomy (NCBI): domain Eukaryota; kingdom Metazoa; phylum Chordata; order Crocodylia; family Alligatoridae; genus Alligator; species Alligator sinensis. The sequence goes on along the minus strand of NW_005842284.1, from coordinate 1,704,061 downwards.
TTCCCTGATCCCTGCCTGATCTGCAGTGTGGGAGAAACTAAAGATTAAATATAATGAACTGGGGGAAACTGGCTTCCACTTCAGAGTGTTCCATCTTGAGCTCTGCAGGAATTGTTTGAACTCCTGGCCAAGTCCACTATGCCATGGATCCCATGCTGGAGCTTGGCATCACCTTGCAGTAAGTTTTTCAAAGTGAATTATATGACTCTTAGCAGCGAGGAGTGTGAGGGATGGAGAGCGTATGCTCCTTTACACAAATCCCACTGAAGTCAATCAAACAAATTTCTGTTAACTCCGATGGGTTATGCATCAGACCCATAGATCATAGCAGCCTGTGGACAGGTGCTGCACACACTTCTCACAAGGCACTAGCAGTACATTTCATCCCTGAGCTGCATCTATTTTTGTCTTAGGAAAGGCCTACATAAACTCTACCAGTGCATTTCAATTCTGACCTACTCTGTCCTCTGTTTTTCTGGTCCTGCCCACCATCCCTAGTATATCTGAGCACTGGCTTCCAGCACCTCCTATAATTCCACTCCTGAAGCACATAGACTTCTGGTAATGCAGCTGGAACCTGTACCACACCCGTGCCTGCTCTTCCAGTCTTGGAATTCCCTGCAAGTTGTCCAGTGCATTTCATTCCACACCATAAATGCCCCTACTCCCCTCTCAACCAGCAGTAAATACATCAGCAACGGGCTGCGTGAGTACATAGCTTATTTCAGACCAAGGCTCAAGGTTGAGTGCCTTTGGGCAAGTCTACACCACATCTCAGAGCAGCCTTGAACATACGCCAATCAGCATGTCCGGTGTTTGACATTGCTCTAAGGCAGCTACATTGCCTCATTATCTGGTGTTGATCCAGAGGGGTTGGACTGAGTGGGTGGCATGTGTTTCATGGGCACTCCAGGGTGCAGCATGGAACCAATGTGGACTCATCGTTTGATGAACTGAAGCAATCGTCTTGAGATGTAGGGTTTACGGAGCTCCATTGCTGTTTGGAAATAAATCTTATATGGAGAAACTAGAGTTTTTACTTGGAGAAGTGAAAAGGCCATTAACATAGGCATCTAGTTGGGATGTTAACATATGTATGTTGTTGTTGCCTAACAATCAAAAAGCTTAAACTTTGTCTTGCATTTTAAAGCCACTTCATCAATAATAAAATAATTAATATAATAAATTAATATAATAAAAATTAAAATAATGTTTGTAGCTTCCAAGGAACATAGGAGTGGAAGGGGCATCTTGGACCTTTGAGGCCTGTCCCCCTGCATGTCTAGGCAACTATTTACTGAAGGAATTACCAAACTCATTGCTTCAACCTTTACACATAAATACAATGTACGATACCTGAAACATCAAGAACAACTCATCACGTGCAAAGCAGATGAGATGAGGGCACTGATGCTGCCCTGCTACTGAAATGTCAGGGAAGTTATTGGTTAATATATGCTGAGAAGATCTGAGGAAGAGGATCATGCACCACATTACTGAGAAAGACAAAATCTCTGCAGTCCATGAGGCACTGACCTAGTGGAAAAATTCCTTCCTGACTTCAAATCTGCTGATTGCTATGGCCCTAAGTGCAAGTCCAAGGAACTTCAGAAACTTCTAAGTTTTCTAAGTACCAGCAATAACTTCAGCAGAGTTCCAATAAAAATCCTCTTTCTTAGCTGTGGCTGTGTTTTAGTGCTTCAGAAGAAAGTGAACCCTGTTTCCTACCCCAGAAAGCAGTGGTATTCTTAAAGAGAAAAAAAATCCTTTAAGACTTCAACAAGTAATTAGTAAGAGCCCTGAATAATGGGGTTACCAGGTACCTAAAATGGTAGAGAACCTACCGTTTTACCCCAATTCAGGGACTATAGCAAGGTCCTGTGGGGATCCCTACATAATTTATTTAGTTTTTCCATGTTCTAGTGATTAATTATCTAATATTTGTGCCTATAAAATATTAAGAGCTATTGTTACTTACAATATATATTTTATATTGCAATAAACATATGGGTAATGGCATTCATTTAGCAGGCAGCAGATGTGAAGGATCTATTATTGTTTTTCAGTAGTGGACAGAAGAGTCATATGCTCTTTCTATAGCTAGAGTCTCTTTCTAGCTGATGACATTTCCTCAGCTTGAGCTTGATCTGTTTGTGCTTTTAAACAAAAAAAGAAATACAAATTACAATCCATCAAGTCAAGGGATGGGCCTTGCTGTGCTTGCTGCCTCACTTGCGAGGCAAAGAACTAACTGTGCTCTCAGCTGGAACAGTCTGCTGTGAAAATGTATTTGTGTTGATATGCAGTAATAAGAATCCCAGCCATCCTTAGAATCCTATGTAAAGACTTGTCACAGCTAGTACTGGCACTGACAAGCTTAAATATGAATGGAAACAGGGGTGGGTATCTCCAGCATTACACTCCCAAATATACCACAGTTAATGCATAGTCCTATCTATGCTACAAAAATCTATTGACCTGTGAGTCTCAATTAGGACACAGAAGTGTCCCAAATTGTTAAAGGTAGTGTTGAAGTGATGTTGCTGTGATAGTCCAGGAAATATGCAAGAGGCAAGACTTTTTGTGAGTGATATCTGTTATTGGGCATAGACAAGCTTTTGGGTATTACAGTATTTTTCTTCAGGTCTGTCTGTATCTCTCCACAGATCTAAGGAAGGATACTGTGATGCACAAAAGCTTGTCCATGTCTATCCCAATCATACAGCTGCTCCACTAAAAGATATCACCCATAAGAATCCATGCCTCTCTCCAATTGTTAAAAACAGTTCAGTCATCCGGTTTTGGATGAGAATGAACCGTTTATTTTATTTATTTTTCCCAAACTGCATGTTCAGAATCCCTTTATGGCTTTGCAAAATAAACTGCTCTTTCATGATTCAGGAAATGGGTTTGGTGCTGCCAGCACCAATGCCATGTCTGTAGTGCCGGTCTTTAGGAATTTTCCTGCCACTGCCTTGCTAAGAACAGTGTTCATGGTTCAACCACTACTGTAGACTGTCCGCTGGATGTTTTAATCACCAGGTGGTGCAGACCTGTGCGGAGCTGGTAAAATGATACTGATAAAACACTGGGGGTTGATTTATTCTGGCATTCCTCATCACTGGT
>NW_005842284.1:1693321-1700925 GCF_000455745.1 Alligator sinensis | reverse complement strand
TGGTAACGCCGTTATGAAAGATATCTCAGAAATTGTTAGGCAAATGCAGCCTGTAAGACCAGGTCATATATTTAGTCAGGGTCATGCATGACAAATATATTTAGTGCAGAAGTGACCAAAATTCCAGTGTGCACAAGAACTGATTTTAACCTTTGGGCTAAGAAGGATGTATACTCAGCTATGGCCAAAGGAGATTCTAATCCAGCTGGTTAATCTGCTTAGATCAAAGCAAGCTGTGTTAGACTAGTGAATATTTTGTGATTATTACCTTCAGTCTTTACCCAGCCCAGCTGCTTTTGTTTGGTTTTGTCCTGTTTCAGAGGTATAAGTGGGTGCTTGAGTGCCCTGGGAGGCAGTGGCAGACAGGGTGGTGTCTCTGTGCTCCCAGTAGCAGCTGGGCTGGTAGTGCAGCTCCTGCGATTTTTACTCCCCCCAGGGTTAGTGCCTGGGGCTGACGCCCTGGTTGTTCTATCTTCATTATGCTATTGTCCTGTTCATATTTGCCATTCAACGTCTGTTAGAATTCACTTTGGACACAAAACAGTTGAAATTGTCCCAGAACACAGTGGTTACTTAGACTGTAACATCTCTGGGTCAGGGACTGTCTTTTTCTGTATTTGTGCGATGTCTAATGCCAGTGCCTAGTTATGGACCCTGATCCATAACTGAGGTCTCTGTGTGCTATTTTATTACAAATAATAAATCATAATGATTAAAACACTGCTGTAATGCAAAGACTAAACTAGACCTATCTTAAATTTTTCCATCGAGACTGTTTTTTGTCAGATAAGTGGATTGTTTTGGAAGTATCAACTTTGCGCAGAAAATTTGGACTGCTGTTGAAAAACCAAAAATGTAAACACTTTTGGTTTTGGCTTTTTGACAAAAAAATGACATTTTTTGCAGGAACAGTACCATGTTCCAAGTAGTTCTAGGCCAACTGAACAGAGCCAAGGAAATGAATGTTAAGAAGGCCAATGCATTTGCTGGTCTGAAGTACTGGGATTATGTTATCTTGCAGCTAACTAGTCAAGTCCAGTCCCTGAAGGAACTCTAATGTCCCTGATGATAAAGAGAGACTATAAAGAAAAATAATTTCTGTTCTTCCCATCCTAGCATTTGAGTTTCAATACTGCTTAGCTACTTTCTCCTTACAGTCCAGTGCTCCCAAGCAGTTGAATTTATTAAAACATGTTACTTTTATGGAGTTTTACTCTATTGGCACTATCTGGATCTGGTATAAATCAGTGAAATTCCATCAACTTCATAGAACTTGCACCTGCTTACATTAGATCTGCATTTGACCCTCCATCCTTTCTTACAGGAAGGACAGATGCTTGATGATAATTCAGATATTCTTGTACTTTTTTGAAAGAGAAAGGCCAAAGGACATCTTATTTTAGTGGTAATCTCCAGGAATTAGACCATGCAGTTACTATACATAGGCTGCCACGCTGTCTCTTGCTGATTCAGACAATACATCCCCTTCTCCTAGGGCTCTGAGGCTTTTGTAACACACTGGGTGCATCTACACAAGACACTTAATGCCCAGTAGCCTAATAACACTGTGCAGTAGTGCATCACAGCCTGGATAGTGCTAATATGCTACTGTACGGCATCACTAAAAAAGGCATGTACTGACACTACTGTGCAGTAACTCTGGTTACTGTGCATTTAGTTAGTACTTCATTAAGCAAGTACTAAATTAAATGCACAATTACTACTGCACATTAATGAACATGTAGATGTGCCCATTGAATTCCAAGGGGAGGCAGCAACTGGGCCCCTGAAAACATGCAAGATCATCTGTAAAATCTTTTCAGTTTTAGTTCATATTATATTTATATGCACCTATCAAATATATGGTACCAGCCATACTCTTGACCAATGAAATATCAGATTTCTATAAGGGCATAAACAGGATTCTACATAGCCAATCTGAATAGATTTGGAAAGGGGGGAAAGTTCTCAATAAGTAATATAAAAAATGCTTACCCGTGGCAAGTTCCAGTGGGGGCTCAGAGCCCAGGGCTGGAGTTACTTCGGTATGGTTACTTCTATTCCTGGCTGCATTGTTTAGACATATGCTAGAATAAGGTTTCTTTAAGATCTCCTCAATGGAAAAAGACAGAATGGGCTTCCCCCGACTGTCACACTCTCTAGGGTCAGTCATCTTCATCCCACTAGGTGCAGAGGGGAAGGATATCGTCTCCAGCTTTCCCCACTGGAGCTGTTTCTGTTGTTTGTGTATTCCAAGAATAATACAGCTGAGTAGGTGTGTTTCTCTGCCTGCTTGCACCCTCCCAAGCTAAATCAGCAGGAGGAGAAATGGAGACCACACACATATGGGAGAGTCCGCACCTTCTCTTTCTGATTGCTGCAGGGCATTTCAAGATCAGGAAGAGTGCTTGAGTCTCTTGGAAAATAACATCGTGACTATTGTGGGGGGGGGGGGGTCTAAACAACCCCTACTACCACAAAACAAACCCTAAACCACTATACCTTTAAAGGGCTCTCTGCAATCTCATTGTAATGCCAGGAGGAGGAGGAGCATTCCACACAGGCTCGTGCCAAAAACTGCCCTGGAAAGAGTTGCTTAATATAGGTAAAGAATGGTGGGCAATTATCTTCTTTTTTGCTTTCAAGTCAGAATCATGCCCCAGTCTTAGTGTCATGTACTAATATGACATAGGAAAGTGCTTGTAAGCTCAGACTCCTATGCCCGATTACTAGCATGGGAAGCACACTAGAAACTTCCCCAAAATCTGAGAGACTCTCTTCTGGAGTGAAGGACCCCTCCTCCTCCTTTAACAGCCAGGCTTTTTCTCCAGCTGCCACCTCACCAAGGAGCCTTAATTCAGATTTTCTCTTCTTCCAATCTCAAAACCCTTTGAACCTTCCCAATAGATCATTTTCATAATTTTTCCTTCATACTAGCGATGACAGAAAGAGAAACCTCTGTAATGTTCATAGGGATATCAGTCCTTTGGCAATATAGTTCTCTTCTTTTTTTTACCTCCGCTCTCTAGTAACGTTGGCTGAAAAACCTTCCCCAAGGTACTCTTTCTTCTCAGCTGGGTCTCCACAGCAGGGGGAAAGTTTCTTGGATAATGCTGAAGAATGCCAGTTATTCCTCTCCCCTTCCACTTCTTTCTTCTTGTTAATTTTTATTTAACAAAGAATGTGCAGCTGGATGACCCCTTTCTTTAAACCTTGATAAGGATGTCTGGGATTGCCCTTCACCCACCTTTTACATTTTTACTCTTCTGTCTCCCTTTTTCTGCTGGTTCTCCTTTTGCACCTTTCTTATCTGTCTTCTATAATTGTATTGACAGGCCCTGCCTTATTTGTCCAATGAACTGACAATTCTTGAGTTGATATCTCATCATAAGATCCCTTCATAGAGCTGAAACTAAAATTACTGTGTAACCAGGAGGCAATAAAACACACCTGATAAGATGAAAGTCTTTCAGCTTTTTCCAGAGGTTCCAGGTACTGGAAAAGTAGTGGGGGTAGGGAGTGAAACAATGGTGATGTCTAAAACTGTTTCAGTCATTCATAATGAACTATATGTGATTATCTGACTTTAATAATCAGCTGCTTCTCAGGGGAAAGACTGAGCAAACAACTGTCTTTTCTACTGATAAAAACGGAGGAGATGAGAATAAGAAACATTTTTCTTTCATCTTATAATACCTCCCTGTCTCAATTCTTCAAGGACAGTGATTTTGGGGTAAGGGACAATTTTGCCATCTTCATCTGGGACAGGCCTCTAGTTAAAGAACCCCCTTGGATTTATCTCAGTGCCAGGGGTACCGACCACTCTTACATAAGACCACTTTATACATAAGAGATACCTCAGCTGCTCGCCTATCGAGTGTCTGTGAGACACCTTAGCCACCCTTGTCTGTCACACTGCTGTACTTAAGGGTCTTTCTAGCCCAGCCTTGCAAAATGTTTTGTGAATGTGCCCACAGAGGCCTTTGCACTGGTGTCATGTGTAACTCTTCCTGGATATGTCAAAGCAAGGCTTTCATAGATTCAGAGATTAGATTGTCTGGGGGCTGGAAGAGACCTCTCAAGATCATCGGGTCCAGCCCCCTGCACTAGGCAGGAAAGATAACTGGGGTCAGGTGACCCCAGTAAGGTGACCGTCCAAGTCTCCTCTTGAAGATTTCCAGGGTAGGCGATTGCACCACCTGTGGAGGGAGTTTATTCTACAGTCTGGACACCCTAGCTGTAAAGAAGAACTTGAGTATCATATTCATGTTTGCCAATCTTTTTCCACCAAGTAAAGGTTTTAGTATTAACTATTGTAATATGGAGACAGGAGTCAGTTATCAGTATATGGTGTTTACTGTATCATAGATGGTAAAATAGAAATAATTCAATCCCAATAAATTGCTGACTTTAAGTAAATCGTAAGTATTAATCTGCACTGAAATAGCTGTATAATGTATTCCTTATTCAAGCCAAAGGACCAAATGCAAAAAGGCATGAATCCAGAGAATAGTATCTTTACTCAGCTTCAAGAGATCTAAACTGAAAGCACAGTTCTGCCCCAGGACAAATAATTCTCTTAACAACAACGTAATTCAAGATTGCAAGACACTCCTTTGCAGAATAACTTCGTGTTACAGTAGTGGCTTGCTGCCTCATTGCGACTGTATGGGAAGCACATTTAGCCATCGTAAAAGGGGAGGAAGCGGGAGCACTGATCAGCTGTTACAATTCAATTTATGTCTGCATGAGCCTGTAGGTGTGGTTCTTAACCTTTTCATCCTTGAGGCACCTCGATAGGCTTTCATTTCAGGTCTGTGTTTACTCAAAATAAAGCTTTGTGATTCATGCAGAAGAAATGGGAGTAATCTTTCTTCAGAGGGAAGGAGGAGAATAAACACCATATGTATATAGGCCTGGTTTTAATAACTGTTGTAGAATGTGATTTCTCTTTTCTTTATGTGATTTCTCTTTTCTTTATGATTATTAACGTGTAAACAGGAGAGGATTTTGAACAGCTTCTGAAAAGCCATGGAAAACCCTGGTGCAGCATGTGTACTCCATTAATCCTGCACTGTCTATGGTGTCAGCTTTTATCTCAACCCTGTCAAATAGGCAGCAAATTCCATGTACTGAGAACCTCACTACCACGTTTCTGGCCATACATCTCTTCTCTGTCAAGGATTCTGTGAACAGGAGCAGAAAGACCACTGCTTGGCCTGGTGGTTTTGTTTGCTCTCTGTAGCTGCTTGGTGAAGCCCAGGAGAACCTTCCTTCCAATGCTGTGAAAAATGTCCTGTGTTATGGTTGCAAGCAACCCTGTGTGTTTCCAGCGGAGTGGTTTTTTGACACAGGGGAGAGAAGGGGGATTACAGTGAGATTCATGATACATCCTAAAATACCTTTTAAAAAGATTGACTGAGGCTGGGGTCATTAGATGCGTTAATGAGCTGGGATTATTTCAGTGCAGCAAATGGCACACTCGCTTCCCAATGGTCTTGCACCACAATCCATTCAATTCAATGTACTTTTTCAGCAGCGCAAAGGTCGTATCTTCAGAGGGTGTGCTGTAAATTGGGGTTGTTGTATTGATACTTAACAGCAGTGATGATTGGGTCCAGTGTTAACATTTTGAATATTCATTTATAAAAGGAAGAACTGAAGACTATATATTCTCAAATCTTGGATTTCAGGAGCAACCTCATGGCTGAAATTATACTATTGTCTTGGTCACAGAACTGAAAGCACTTTGCCTTTCTCTATTGCAGTATCAAAATTGCTTCGTGTTAATTGCCTGTTCAGTCCAAAAGATGACTCTCCACCCAAAATTCGACAGTAGTATGCTTATGTAACTATTTTGTTGTAGTTTGCATCTTAAAATTCCTACACAGATTTCTGGACAGCAAATACAGTTGGCTTTCATTTATTACAGTTGCTGAATTATCCATCCCATTTAGGGGGTAAACTTCTTGGAGAGGGAGACTTGTCTTCCTCCAGGATTTCTAAGAACCAAGTGCAGTACCTCAAGCCAGCTGGTAGCAAAGAGGAATCCAAATAATGTTGGTCCCATCTTCTGATTTTGCTTGTGTCAACCAAATCTAAAAGTGCATGGAATTTGTAAAATACAGTTTTTAAATGATGAGGTGCTCTCAAAAGTTGAGAACTTGGGGCCAGTAGAATTGAAACTGAACTGTGTTCAACCTCCTGGAGTCTGTTATTACAGGTAGCCTGTTGCAAATGGGAAAACTGTGAGCTAACCAGTTCTGTGCTGGTGTCAGGCAGGAAGAAGATTTCCCTCCTCTCCTTTTAGTACGTGTCTTTTTTCTAAGTGAAAAGAGGGGAACTGAATGAGATCTCTCCTGAATCAATTGATACAGTATCCTTTGTGAGCTCCCTTAGGTCCTGCTTTAACAACCTGTAGCCACAGTGCTTGCCACCAGAGATGTCACTTGCACTCTGCAGCACTGAGAATAGAAGTCATGACGACTAAGCCCAAAGCATGTGCTTAGTCAACTATAAGGAGTACTTAGAGTACATCAGCTGGTCAAGGGCATTGGGGCATATAGCGCAAGGCAGTCGCTATATGCAGTGCAACTGTAAATTGTTGATGTCACCTCTGGAGCATCATCTCCTGTAGGTTGTCTTCCATCCATTATGCCTTACGAGACTCTGACAGTTTCCCAAGTGACATTTGCTATGATCTTCTCAAAGTTCAACAGCTGGCAACAATCTAACAGAAAGCCCAAGTGGCCTGTCTTCTGGAGTCCTTTTAACCTTAGATTTATTAGCTCTGTTGTCTCTGTAGATTTATCAACAAGCCCATAAGTTAGAATTATTAACAAAGGGACACTGTGGGTTTAAACCAATAACATTTATTATGGTTTTTTTATGGCACAATTATTATCAATTGACATTTAAGATGGCATCGTAATCCATCAAGGTGAAATGGACTCAGAAAGCTATTACTCGAGGGTAAAAAATAATAACAACAATGACAGAGGGCTTGGAAAAGGATAGGGTAGGGGAGAAGCAAATAGTTTGAGTCTAGGTCATTGATCATACAGTTTGGAGATGGGATTTAACAATTTTGGTTCAAGTTTAATTTATTCCCACTTTCTGTCATGCTTTTTATTTTTCTCCTAAAAACTTTATAAATGGCTTCCATTAGGAAACACAGTAAAAATCCATGTAACTTTATTTAACAGTCTGCTTGATGTCAGGTCCTGTTTTGTGTGGGGAAGCTATGGTTATTATATACAGCAATAGTAAGAGAATTTGATGGGTCGCCCTCCATAAGCAATGCAGGGCTGTGGATGCTGACCAGAACAGAAAGTGGTCTGCTGAATCTGCAAGCAGACTCCAGCTTCTGTTCTGCTTAGTGACTATAAAGTAAAAAATTAAATAAATGTTTCATAGTTTCATAGTAGGTAGGGTTGGAAGGGACCTGAGCAGATCATCAAGTCCGACCCCCTGCCATGTCAGGAAAGAGTACTGGGGTCAAACAACCCCAGCAAGGTGTTCATCCAGCCCCGGGTAGGAGCAAGCACCACTTCTCTTGGAAGTTGGTTCCAGATCCAAGCCGCCCTGACTGTAAAGTACTGCCT
>NW_005842284.1:1691560-1693300 GCF_000455745.1 Alligator sinensis | reverse complement strand
CAGGCTGAACAGGTTCAGGTTCTTTAGCCTCTCCTCGTAGGGCCTGCCCTGCTGCCCCCTGATCATGCGAGTGGCCCCGCTCTGGACCCTCTCCATGTTGTCCACGTCCCTCCTGAAATGCGGTGCCCAGAACTGGACGCAGTACTCCAACTGCGGCCTGACCAGTGTCGCATAGAGGGGGAGGATCACCTCCTTGGACCTGCTTGAGATGCATCTGTGGATGCATGACAAGGTGTAGTTGACCTTCCTGACCGTGTCCCCACACTGTCTGCCCATGTTTATTTTGGCATCAATAATGAATCCAAGATCCTTTTCTGCCTCTGCCCTGACAAGAAGGGAGTTCCCCAGCCTGTAGGTATGCTGCTGGTTCTTCTTCCCCAGGTGCAGCACCTTGCACTTGCCAGTGTTGAAACCCATCCTGTTCTCATCCGCCCACCCCTGTAACCTGTCTAGGTCCGATTGCAGCCTATTCCTCCCTTCTAGTGTGTCCACTTCCCCCCACATCTTAGTGTCATCTGTGAATTTGAACAGGGTGTTTTTTACCCCCTCGTCCAAGTCGCTGATGAAGATGTTGAACAGTGCAGGCCCGAGGACTGAGCCCTGGGGAACCCCACTGCCCACATCCCTCCAGGTCGAATAAGACCCGTCCACCACCACTCTCTGGGGGCAGCCCTCCAGCCAACTAGTGACCCATTTGACTGTGTAGGTGTGGACGCCACAGTCCCCTAGTTTTTTAATGAGAATGGGGTGAGAGACAGTGTCAAAGGCCTTCCTGAAGTCCAGGAAGACTACATCCACTGCTACCCCTGCATTTAAGGATTTTGTGACCTGGTCGTAGAAGGCCACCAAGCAAGCTTTACATGCATTCATGTGAAGGAATAGGCACATCCCTTTTTTTGTTAAAATGCAGGAGCTGTAGTTATGGCAAGGATAACATTCTTGGCAGACTCAGGACACTGATATCACAATAATACAGGAAGTATATCACCTCTGACTAATTATTTGAAATTGGCCTTGGATGTATAGCAAACGTACATTTTAAATCATGCAAGTCGATGAGTTTCCTACATCCTGAAACAGCTCTGTATCACCTGACTGTGGAGAGAACACTGAATCCTTCTATGCAATCCACACTGTAGCATCATTCATTCTGTAACAGTTTTGAGCATCAAGGATCAGAGCCCTACTATACAGAGGGTGCGAATGGATATTATACAGAGGGTGCATGTACATGTGATGCTACTCTCTCCAATTTGTCCACATCCGTTCTGTAGTGGGGCGTCTAAAACTGGACACATTACTCCAGATGTGGCTTCACCAGTGCTGAATAAAGGGGAATAATCACTTCCCTTGATCTGCTGGCAATGCTCCTACCCGTGCAGCCCAATATACCATTAGCCTTTCTGGCAACAAGGGCACACTCTTCATTCATATTCTGCTTATTGTCCACTGCAGTGCCCAGTAGGGCTGTGCGAAGCTTTGGTCATTGATTCAATTCAGAGGAGATTCGGCCTGATTCGGCAGCCAAATCTCTGAATTGAAATCGAATCACGGGTCCCCTGCATGCTTGGCAGCAGACCTGGAAGTGGACCAGAAGTATTTCTGGTCCACTTCTGGGTCTGCCATGGAGCACAGGGGACCCCCCCACCCAGGTCGGTGACTGGTGCCTCCTGGGTGGGGGGGGCACCTGATGCCCCCCACCGTGGCTGATTGTTGAGCCAGAGGGTGTGTGTGTGTGTG
>NW_005842284.1:1670312-1691529 GCF_000455745.1 Alligator sinensis | reverse complement strand
TGGGGGGGGGGGGGTCCCCTATGCGCTTGGCAGCAGACCCGGAAGTGGACCAGAAGTACTTACAGTCCACTTTCAGGTCTGCTGCACTCCTGTGGGATGCTCCATCTGCTCCATCATCTCAGCATTCATGAGTCACGCCTGGTACCTAGAGGTATGTAGAAAAAACATATAAAGTGGTGTCTATAGCCAGATCACTGATTCTCCGAATCAGAATCACATCTTCAGATTCAGCTTCGGCTGAACTGAATAGGGACAGTGATCTGAATCAGTGAATTGAATCATTGTCCCCTGAACTGGGCTGAATCCAAATCTGAATTGAATACTGCCTGCTTCACGCACCCCTAATGCCCGAGTCTGTTTCTGCAGAGCTGCTGCTTAGCTAGTCAGTCCCCAGCCTGTACCAGTGATGGGATTGTTCTGTCCTGAGTGCAGACTTTTCACTTCTTCTTATTGAACTTCAAGAGATTCTTTTGGTCCAATCCTCCAATTGGTCCAATCCTCCTCTCTGAAACCTACCCCTACCCTCCAGCATATCCACTACTCCCCTCAGCTTGGTCTCATCTGCAGACTTGCTGAGGGTGCACTCCCTCCCATCTTCCAAGTCATCAATGAAGATATTGAATAAAACTGGCCCCAGGACCAACCCCTGGGGTACTCTATTTGATGCTGACTGCCTGCTAGACATCAAGCCATTGACTACTACACTCTGAGCCTGGCAACTGAGCCAGCTTTCTATCCACCATACAGTCCCCCTTCATCCAACCTGGACTTGCGAGAATGTTATGGGAGACCGTATCAAAAACCTTGCTAATGGAGAGGTATATCACATCCAGTGCTCTTCCTGCATCCACAGAGTCAGTCATCTCATCATAGAAAGCAATCAGGTTGGTCAGGCATGACTTTAATTAATTGAAACAGTTTTTCATAATCAGTGGAAAAATATTTGCCAAAAATTCCCCAACAGGAGTAATACCATATAAGGATTTGATCCAGACAAGTGTCTTTCATATTGCAGGCTTTCTCAATTTAGTTTATGAAGCAATGATTTATATACTGGTAGTTAAGCACCTGTCAAGTACTTGGGAGCCAGCTTTGTGTAAGCTTTAACTTCTAGCCCAGTTATCAGAAAGTCCAAAGGCCACAGTTTAAGTTAACATCTCATATAATGAATGCCATCCCCAAACCTTGTCCGTGTGCTCCCATGTAGAACTATTATTCAGTATTGGATGAGATAGTTGTGTTTGTCTTAAGTCAGGCAGAAGGCAGGGTAGAAATGCATCTTATTGACTAAGTGAATCAGAGATGTTTCATTTCTTTCCAAACCTTGTTGTTTTATATATGGCTGAGCAAACACTGTAAAAAATATATTTGACCCTTCTGTTCAGCCATCAGCCCCATCATCTACTGCCAATTCAAACCTGGTTTTGTACTCATATACCCTCTTTAAAAAGGTCTGATCCTTTGCAAAGGCAGAGAGAGACTAACTATTTGAGCAAGTGATAGTTCGGCTTTTCAGAGAATGTTCATGTGTGACTATGTCTATGATTTTAGAACGGGCTTATGTGACTGGTGACTTGGTAGTGCTATAGGAAAGATTTATTTGAAAAGCAGAGAATGTGAAGAAGTATTAGGTTAAGTAGCCTTGAATACCACTTATGTTTACCTTGGCATTTGGAGTAGTCATTTGATAGAAAACCTGGGTTTTAGGAAAGGTTATAAAACTGAGCACAGAGGGCATATTGACATTCAGAGAAGGAAAGTCAGTCTGCGGAAAGGCTGCATTTTCCAAGTTTCCTGGTAAGCCCCAGTATGGAGAGCTAGGGTGAAGTATGCCTATGGCAATCGCATAAGATGCATGGGGATTTGCTCTGAAGGCCGTGAGATATCCAGGGGATTGTTTCTGCTGCTTGTTTGAGATCCAGGGGGTTCACTCTGGTGATCTTGTGAAACCTACAGGATAGGCTCTTCTTTATCCATTTGTGAGCCATGCCTCAACTCAGTCTGATAGGTCACAGAGATGTGATTTTTCCATTTTAAGCTTGAGACTCTAAGCAGAAGGAGCCTTCCCATACCCTGTGAGATCCAGAAATATGGGACACTTTCTGACATCCACATGAAATCAGAGGGTACACATCTAGGATAAAGAGGATAGGGAATGTACCTTGGATAGGTACCTGAGACAGGAGGAGAGAAAAGAGAAATATCCTTTTGGTACTTGTGGATGCTTTAATTAAGCAAGGCTTCTTTTGATATAGTCACAAAAGATCCTTATTTGTGAGGTAAGGACATCCAGGGCATAGGATACTTCTGAAATTCACATGAAATCAAGTGAGATTTGTAGAATCAAATGGTATCCCTTTGACATTCTTCTGAGGTTTTGAGAGGAGAGCCATAGATGGCTGCATGAGCTGTCACGTCCTTGCTAATACTTTCTACCTTTCAATTTGTCCCAAAAAAGAAAAACAGCTTAGCCCCAGGGCTTTCTGATGCTATGGTGAGAAAGGTTATGTAAGTATGTATGGAGAGAATGAGAGAGAGCCATGCCAAATACCTCAAAACACTGTTCTTGTAAATGACATATCCAAAGTCTTCTGGTTTGTACACAGATTATTCATAACTGCATAAGTGATAGGAAGTCTCCCTTTCCCATCATTCACCAAATCTCACAACTTTCCCTCTCTTTTTCCCTAGAAGCTGAATAGAGTGAATGGACTTTGCAACATGTCCTAAAGGCCACCATGGCTTCAGACCATCCAGGAGGGTGACAGTAATTTGTATCAGCTACCTTCCTTTTTCTCTGGGTGAGCAGAGCTGTGAACAACCAAGCTGGATTGAATGGATCTGAGCTCAACTGATTTTTGAAGCTAAGCAAGTCCCGGGCCTATCTAGTGTTTACATGGGAAGCCACTGTGGAATCTCAGATACGCACCAAAGAGTTGTGGCAGAACACGTGACAAATACTAAACCACAGAACTACGGATGAGTGGCAGGATGTCCTTTAGGTCCATCATTGTAGATGGACAGGAATAAGAAAGAAAGAGTAGAAGGGTGTGACTGTAGGTCACAGAATAAAAATGATATCTTGAGGGGGCAAGTTTATGCAGTGTGTGAAATTTTGATTTCCCCTGATGTTCATGTGGGTTTTTCCTGTCTGCTGGGTATAATAAAAAACTCAGAGTAAGATCCCCTCTCTCATGTGAGACTCAGGACAATTCTCATTAGTGAACATCAGCATCTACAGCTTTTTAGCAGGCGAAAGATCAACCAAAAATGAAGGGCTATTAAAGGGCTAGTACACTCGTCAGGTAATTGTTAGTATAGTTCAGCGTATGTAGCTGTTTTCAGATTGATGTCTGTAGAAGGTTGGACAGGAGCTGGGAACTGTCCAGATTCTGGTTTCTCCATGCTGAGATGCAAAGGCAGCAGCTTGAATGAATCTGCATGTTTGATTCATTTCTATACTTTAATATTTACATTTATCTTGGCAGTCCCAGATATCCAGCTTTTTCTGAACCACAGTGTTGTAGCCAATTGCCCCATTTCAGATACTCCAAAAGGGAGCAACTATTCTTTCCTGTTCCTTGGCAAATAATGAATGTGTATTCTGTCTGTACCACAATGGATTTAATGACCCTGGTCTACTCTCTAGCACATCATTTTATCACGAACAACAATCTCTGGATTGGAGAGATCCTAAGCCAAAATAGAAGGGAGTGCTGCTAAGTGAATAGTAAAATTGCCTGTAGGTCTCGAAGAGGAGTAGTGAGGTGGGGAAAGGGTGTTTTTTTTTAATATGCATTGGCAGAACTGTGTAAGTGGGAATTCCAAGAGTGAAATAGGACATGCACTGGCAGAGCAACATGAGGGATACAGGACAGGGATATCAGACATACAGACAAAGATGGTTGGGGCCTCAGGACTAGAAAGCCAAGAACAGTTTAGTGTCGGAGTGAGATGTCCTGGCAGTAGAGGTCCTAGAACTGGAATAGCAGGAGGGTGCTGCAGGTTGAGAACTGACTTACAATGACAGAGCCATGTGTGAGTCAGTCTAGCACCGGGCTTATCTGCTCTGTGGTTGGCTGCAGCCAGTTTTGTCAATTTTTCACCTTCATAAGTACTAAAACTCAGCTGAAATTCCAAGAAGAAATAACCAAAGAGATTGTGCTTTAGTGATTTCATTAGTTCTGCTTGCAAGAGCTGCAGAAAATGTCACTTCCAAATTTAGACAATGCATCAAAATTTCCATTTCTGCCAAGGAAAGTTATGTCAGGCTGACCAGAGGGCAAGCTGCCAGTACAGCAAAGCACTGATGTCCAGCAAAAATTGGGAGAGAACTGTATATTTTTAAGTGTGAATTAGATAATGAATCATGAAGACACGCAAACAAACCAAAGGAGACTCTTTGTCCCTTCCTGGAGATTAGATAAATTTCTCTGTTTCTCTCTTTGCCAAGCATTGCCTTCCCTCTTCCCCCTGCACCACATTTGGAGCATTCCAGCCTCCTCCAACTCTCCCTGGAGATGCTTAGAAGATGATGAAGTATATAGTATTCCTTGACTTTCAGTGTTTTGTTTTGTTTAATGGGTTCCAATGGGAGTGCTTATTAATCCACTCTAGAGAGAAGACCCTCTTTTTTTGGCCCCCTTCTGCTTGAGGCAGGCCATGAATTATGTGCTTGATGTTCTCTCTCACTCCTGGACATCTTGGTAATATCCCATGAGGGCCTATTAAGGAGCTTCCTTGTTCTACCCCTCTGGAGGAAACTCAAGTGCTGAAGTGGCAGAGATAGGAGGGGATCTCTGGCTCAGAGAAAATCTCAGGATCACTGGTTGGAAGCATCAACTTGCTGTGCTTTTGGATAAGGTCAAGCCATCTACATAAACACAACGGGGCAAAGAGCTGCATGGGGGTGAAGATCCACTTGAGAGTGGAAGCTTATGGTTGACAGTGTGATTAATTACAGCCAGAGTCATATTTTGTTTCTTTTGGTTGATTTCGTTTACCTTTATCTGCATTTAATTGAACACATTTTAAAGTTTAGGTAAGAGCACATTTGTGTTATGAGTCTCCCTATATGCCTGGTCCACAGAGAACATGTGTCATGTCTGATAAAGATTTTAGCTTAGGAAGCTTCAGCAGCTCATACTTGTAGTTCTGGAAGTCCCTAGTTCAATGCCTAAATGTATTGTCCAGGATAACTGCCATTATACGTTCTAATTGTCTATAGACATTACAGATAGGAAGGCGTCCCTCTCCCTAGTCTCTATAAAACCAAAAGAGATTTAGGTTAGTTACCTTTATATCTGGCAGCAGTATGAAGAAACTTATCAGCCTAACAAACCCCTGGACACAGGCTGAAGTTGCTTGGACTATACAGTATTTTCTCCTGTTGTCTTCAAACAAAAGCAATAACTGTTTTATTGTGTGTCCTATTGCCTTTTCTTCAAGAGTGCTGTCTACATTTTATCCATGTTATTATATACAAGAAAATGAACTTCTAAAGATGCTGTTACCTGAGGTTGCAAAGTCAAAGGAAATTTTGGAAAGGCCAGAACGAAGATTGCTTGTGTACAAGCATTATGATATAGTTTTTAGTTTGAAGAGTACATATCAAGTGTCTTGGGGATGTCAGAGCAATGTAGAAGGTGGAGAGAAGCCTGCTCCATAGTAAAGATCAAAGCAATAACTTAAGAGCTCCAGAGCCCAGAAAAGTTCCCTGTGTGGGTTTTGCCCCTTTTCTTTGTCAATTATGAGTAGGGACCTACTTAAATTATGCTTTCATGATTTTCACAGAAACTGCAAAAAATGGAGGTTTCCAAAATCACTGCGAAAAATGGTGTTTGCAGTAATTTCCAGTGGAATTGCTTAAAGCCCCATAAAACTTACTAAAAATAAAATGCTGGCAACCCCAGTGGTCCTCCTGGCTGCTACTGGGGAAGCAGGAGGCATCGGCTTGTGGAGTGGCATGAAGAGGAGCAGCCAAAATGGCAGCTGCCCCTTCATCCTTCCTCCCTTACTGGGGCCTTTCCACCAATCAGTGGTGAGGGATGGGGCCTCCAGGGACTCTTGGCCAATCATTGGTGAGGGGTGGGGTTGCTACAAAATGCCCATGAAAGTGGCTCTACACAATACAAGCAGGCCATGAGAAACCCTTTGTCTTGCCTCAGTTTACGTAAGTCCCTAGTTATGAGCTCCCAGGTGCTATAGAAACCATGCAAACAATATGAGAGAGGGGCAAGGACTGGATTCCCAAAATATTTTTTAAAAAGTGCTTTGATAAGGTGGTAGCAACGTGGAGAGGGAGTGCAGGAGGTGATGCTATGGGGGCTGTGCCGTCCCCTTGTGTGATATAGAAGAAAGGGTGTTCTTCATGTGATATCCTCAAACTCCGTTCCTCCCTAAACCAGCTGTGTTCTGAAGCTGTTGGATGGGTGTCCATTGGGTTAGACTATGTGGCCTTCCAGACTCTTTAGATGACTGGCTAACAAGAAGGACCCTAACACCATGCACTAAATAATGGCGGCACTGCCCTGATCTGGTGCCCACATCCCTGGTGATGAGAAAAAGGCAGTGCTGACCAGTCATGGTTGACTTCTGTAGAAAACTTGAAAGGAGTCATGAGGAGGAAGGAGTAGATCTGGAACATGCACGACTGCATGGGTCTAGAATTTTGAAGAGGGGGTGCAGATGGTGAGGCACATCATCATATAGAAAACAACATATTTTTCTCCAGTTGAAATGAAACTAAAAGGTTTACTAATATTCTAGGGGCCTAGGGATGTATTATTCAGTTTAAGATTGAAGCAAAAGAAAATATAATGTTACTGTTTTGAACTCATGCCAATCTAAAGGACTGTGAAATAGGAGCTTCATTACCAGGAGCAGCTAACAGACAGCAAAATTGCAGAACAAAGATAGCTTGATTGATAGAACATCAAAATCATTAAAAAGAAGAGAAGGTCAATACACATTGAATGAAGAGTTTAGAAGGGGTCAGGTAGATTATAATGAGCCATGAAATCAAATGATTCCCTCAGTACTGCCTTACTAGAAATGCTGCTGGCACTTCCAGGCAGTTGGTTTAAACTTTGGGTGGAGCAAGAAACAAAGGGGTGAAGAGGGGGGGTGTGCAAGCACATCAGTGCATCCCCCATGGATCTTCCTCTACATAACTGCACTACAGCATTCTGGAGGTTCTTGGCATATTTTCACTTGAAGAGCGGGCAGAGGCTGGGTCAAGGACAATGACCATCTCACCATTAGTGGGAGTGTCATCCTGGTATCCTATGCCCCTACTCTTCATATGCTTATTGGTGAAGGGGGTGAAATGATAAGTCTTCTTCCCTGGTTTTAGTGGCTACGACTTAGAGGAAAATTCTTTCAAATCGTCTTTGATTTTATTTGGAGGGGGGAGGGGCAGATCATTTTTCATGGTAAATGTCTGTTTTCAACAAAACCTTGTTTTTTTGACAAAACAAACAAACAGCTCCCTCCTCTCCTGAAGATGTTTTACGATCATGGGAAAATAAGGCTGAATGTGGCCTCACAAGGAGAGTGGGGCCTTACACTAGCTTTTCTTGCAAAAGCTTCCATGCTGATAACAAATCATTTTTAAAATGACCATACCCATTTTCTTGATATGTCACAAGGCAAACAGAAGAACACCGCACGGTACTTTGCAATTCTTTCCTGAAGCAGGCTTCCTCTCAGCTGCTGTGATGGCAAGGATTAGATCAGAATATGATTTGGTTCCTAACTGCCTACCTTTTCTTACTTTAATGGTCTGTTGGCTCACTCGCTGGCAGAGTGGGATACGCAAACTCACATTATTTTTCATCTCCCAAATCCACCAGTTGTAAATCAATTCCCACTTGCCAATAGACATAATATCCCTCTTCCTTATCAATAGTAATACATGAAGTATGTCACCCTCCCATTCATTCCCACAAAATACCTTGTTTAGAACCTGCACTCAATACACAAAGCTCTGTTGCCAAGGACATTAAAAGGATTTTGAATTAATATGTTGCACCAAAGCATCCCTGGATGTCTAGCTGAGGAGTTACATTTCACTTCAATATTCTTAATAAAATCCAAATGCTTTACATTCAGGGCCCAATCTGGCTCCCATTCAAGTCAGTGAAAAGTTTCTTTTGTTAAATAAGAGCCCTCCCTTGCTTGTGCTTTTTACTGTTACACGTTAGAAAGCATATTCAAGCTATACATTTTCTAAGATCATGCTTTCAGTTCAGGGCTTTTGGTGATATTGCAGTTTTGGATGTGGAGAATATTTTAAAAAATATGTAGGTATTAAATGTCCTTTAAAAAAAACACTCATGCAAAATATTCCAGATAGCCTTAAAGTCAGTTAGACCTAAAATTGCACATGACCAGCATTCAGAAGAAACCCTCTATCCACACCCCCAACCCATAAAATAAAACAAACAACTGCCCCCCTCCCTCCCTCCCCACCACAATATACAAATAAAAAATTTAACTCAGGCAATAACTTAAAGCATCAAAATAATCCTTTTAGTCTCTTCCTTTACAGAAATATGCTCTCAACCTATTCCAGAAATTCTTTTAGCTAGCAACCAGTCATACCATGCCCAGATGTTCACCAAGTCCAGGGTAATTCAGTCCAAAGAAGGACCAAGTTCAAGAGACCTGGGGCCCTCAGACAGCCCCTGCCAGCCTTCTTCCCTTCAGCTCAGCAGCCTTTTTCAGCTTCTGGCTTCTACAGAAGTCAGAGAGAGACAGTCTCTTATGAAACCATGGTCCAGGTCATTTGGAGCTTCTGAGGTTACAATCACGACTTCAAACTCCAGTTACAGATCAACAGGCAGCTACTGCAGATCCTGGACCATGAGTCCTGTGCTTTCAAGCAAGATGCCCACTTAATTATTGGGACTAGCTTCTGTATTTTAAAGTATTGTCTTGGAAACCTTGATGAAAGATAGTCTCCTCTCATAGGGTTAAACATGCCAGACATTCATCTCTCCATATGCACCTCTTTCATGGAACTTGTATAATTTTTTTTCTGCAGTCGTATGATTTATTTCAACAGAACAGAAGAGACACTATGTGAAAAGGAGCCATCAGGATTGACTCTCACAAAGCCAACCATCCCTTTTCCCTTTACCTCACCCCTCCTAAAAGCTAGTCAGCTTGTGTCAGTATAGTTTTAAATGTGCAACCTTCTGAACCCTAATCTACTCTGACCTGCTACACATGAAAAGGTTTTAGATCAGGGCGGGCAATTATTGCAGGTGGAGGGCCACTTACTGAGTTTTGGCAAGACATCGAGGGCTGCATGACAGGTAGCCAGGGGCAGAGAAATATTAATTTTCTAAATTTTTTAGGGGCCCTGAGGGCCAGATAGAATGGCCTGGTGGGCTGCATCCGGCCCACAGGCCACATTTTGCCCACCCCTGTTTTAGATTCATCATCTGGACATTAGTAGAAGATGTGTCCCAGATTAGTTCATGTATTTATCCAGAGCTCTTCTACCCAACACAGGTTGACCCAAGTATTACATGTATTTATTACTGTAGCACCAGGAAGCCTCCGTCACAAGCCAGGACTCCACTGTTCCAGGTGCTGGTATAAATGTAGAAGGACTTAAAAAGGCCTCTGCACAAAGAGCATTTGACCCAAATGTAAGATATGGGGCAACAGGTGGAAGACAGACAGATGTATGAAGCAAACATCTTATTGATCTCTGCATGCTCTCCCTGGTATAAAGAAGCTCTGAAGGGCTGAGGTAACCCATCACTGGTATTTTAGTGGTACTGTGTGGACTGTGCTTGAGGACCGTCCGTGTCCAATCCCTGGCCCCACCTGCATGGATGAAAAGCATAGTGGAAAGCCAGTGGCTTTTGATGCCCTTCTAACCCTGGTTTCTCTGGTAGGTGCTAGACAGGCACAATTTGACTCCTCTTCTTTCACCATAAAGAAACACCGAGAAACACTCTGGGTCAGACTCCTGGCTGATGTATATAGGAATTGTCCCACTGAGTCCCCTTCTCTTCCCATGTCCTCCATTTGTTAGTGAATGCCCTTTGAGATCCTGTATTTATTCCCCCCTTCCTTATGTATTGCTTAGGGGGACATGAGCATGCAATCAGGATCTATGCATTTTGAGAGGGTGGTCTGCTTCTGCTGCTTTTCCCCCTCACTGTTGCAGTTGTTTTGGAAAAGATCAGGATGTCCTGTGCAGCGGGTGAGAAGCAGCATTTCTGCAAGTGCCAGTGAGAATTGGGGAGCAGGGATTTTAAAGCACAGCAACCTCATCAGCAGGCAAACTTTCATCTGTGCTATCATTTCCCACACCACCCCTTCGATCCGGGAGCTTTCTCTTTGAGCCATCATTCACCGCAGCTCTTGCTGCTTTTCCCCTCTCTCTCTTTTTCCACTTAGTGGCTCATTTACTGCTCAATCTGTGATTAATTAAAACAGAATTTAAATAACTGTGCCACTGCTAATTCATTTATAGCTACCCACTCTGTTCAGGGATGTGTGAGGGGCACAGGTGGGACGACAGAACTCTTCAGTAACCACCAGAGGGCGGTGTGCCCACAGGCTCTAAGGTTCAACCCTGGCAATTTGGCTGATGGTGGACCAGGAGCAAATGAAAAACACAGAAGTATTTTTACTAGTGTAGGGGTGGGGTGTGCACAGATATCTTGAAATAACTAAATTCTCCCTAGTTACATGATGACTTCGTGCTAAAGATACAGAAGTAGCTGTGGTGCCAGAGTGAACCATGCAGACAATTGCTTTGATTTAAGGAATGGAGACCCGAGTTCTGCCTCCTGTTGGGTCATGACTTGCTCCAAGAGGGGCTGCATTGATTTTTACAGCAAGAGGTTGAGTATTTTATTTCTAAAGCAGGCATCACATACACCTGACTCTCCAGAAATAGCTTTGGAAAGTCACAATGATTAAGAAAGGGCCCTTGAATCAGAATTTGTCTGCAACCCCTGTTTTTCCCAAGGGATGGAGAATGTGCTTGGAGCACGTGCGAGTCGAATCCATAGCTTTCCATTTGCTCTTCACCCCTTGTGTCTTCCCTCCCTGACAAGTCACTGGAGGCAGCTTGGTTCCCAGTTGTTCACTTGTTCCTGGATTCAAAATCTTGAGGGGTTTTGTATAACTGTGAAAAGGAATAGGTGAGGCTTTTTCTCTCCTTACTACTAAATAGTACTTTACAGTGAGCTGTCTTATGACCCAGCTCTGAATTATTGACCACCAAGCAGTAACCAAATAAAGGCAGCAAGATTGTGCCTTCTGTTCTTGGTTGTTATCTAGTGCCATAAGACTGTACAACATAGTAGAACAGGGGATGGTTCATTGGGATTTTAGTAAGGGCTTTTACCAAAAAATATCCCTGCTAACCTGTGAAAAACCGCACAACATGAAGGAAACACGGAGTTTGTTACTACATTTTCCAATTTAAACCAAAACCCCTTTCCTGTGATCTTAATCACAACAGGAACAACGCATCTTTGCAAACAAACTGCTGGTAACTCGATTTCACTGCAAAGGTTTATAATCCCTTCCTGAAATATATACTGAATAATTTAGTAATCTTGCCTAGTGTTCCTCTTGTGTGGTATGAAATCAGGGGTGGTGGGTCAACAAAAACCTTGGGTGAGAAAAACAGGCTGGGATTTCTATGAGGCAATTAAAGGTGGTGCACACTGCTGAATCTTCAAGGTGAAAAAGTGTTTTTCAGGGGTGTTGGCTGCCTTAAGAAGGGTGTCTGCACCCAAAAGCTTGCAAAGAACAATTTTTTCCAACTATTTACTTGATCTAATAAAATATATCACATTTACCCAAAAACACTTGTTTAGCAATGTGTTTTTCAGGCATTCAGGGCATAGGTTGATTAAGCACTAGTCTGAGAGGGGCCAGATTTCCACTGAAAGCATAGATCTTCTTTCAGGTTGATGTGGGGCTGTTTAATGAGAGCCTCTTATGAGCATCTTGGAGTTTCCCTTAGAACATCACTGAACTGCTGCAAAGAAACAAGAGTATCACCACCTGACATTCAGTGCTGTAAGCCAAAGGTAGCCAGCCTTTTGTACACATGCCAGAAGTGGCATGAGTAGCCTCTGTGTGTGGCATGTAGCAGATCATAGAGGGTCCATATAGACTAGGAAGCAGAAAGCAGAACCACAGATTGTGCACAGATCACAGGGCAGGAAGCAGAAAGTAGAGCAACAGATTGAGCAAGGAAGGGGATCAGAGTGGCACTTGGGGAGGGTGTAGGGCTAATTTGTGGCATGCCTGCCAAAAAGGTTGTCCCCTCACTGCTCTAAGCAGGCCCCTTCTTATGGACGTCAGTGGAAATGGAGGGGGTGCTCAGCACGTCTCAACTGAAGGTCCTTAGGGCAAAAGTAAGCATGATTCAGAACAATACACATTTCACAAAGTGCTGTTAGGGTAGTAGAAGTGCTTGAAACTATGTTTTTGGAAGGTAGAGGAAGAGGAAGCTTGGAGTATGGTGACTGAGATGATGTTCCAGAAATAGAGCTCATAGTGTGAGAAGACACAATATCAGTCTCTAATTGCTTTTTAAAAAAATGCGTATATTGCAGCTGATCTTCAGCAAGAGTTTTTTCTGCTTTTCTAACAAGCCTAAGAGGATCAGAGACTCAAGCAACGAGTTTAATCAAAATCTAAACACATTTATTGTAGATGTAATTTACATAGGGTGAGACAGTACTCCGAGGACACAAAACATCCTATGAAATTAATAGTTTTAGGATCTTCTTCCTGGTCTTTCTGGGTTTATTTTTTTAAGCTGAATATACATAAACTGATGGAAAAATATTTTATCTATGGATAATGAGAAACATAAATGGCCCGATCATATTATCAGTTACAGATGCAAAGCCCCTGTTAGAGTTTCTTGTGGAAAATGTATAATTATTTGTACAGCACTGTTTATAGGCTGCAGCTGAGACTGGGACCCAGTTTGGGCTAGTTCTGTATAAACGTGAAGAGAAAAGATCCTGTCTTTGAAAACCTTTCAATCTAAATTGACAGGAGAGGCACAAGTGGGAAGAAGGAGATGTTATTAACACCTTTTTACAGACTGGAAAACTAAGGTGTAGAGAGATTAAGTGGCTGAATGGGAATTAAATGTATACCTTCTGAATCTCCATCCACCATTGTGACCACAAGGATTGTTATGTGTAAAATGTATGTATCAGGCTACAGCATGCTGGATTTTGAGTTGAAACAAGCCCTATATACTTGCAGTGTACCTTCGGTCTAACTTAGTCTATTGGTTCAGTATGGTTTCAGTGTGCTTTTTGTTTTTATTAAAAAAGATCAGTTGACATTAACTATCAATGTTATTTCAATAATGTCCAAAGTGTACATTAAAAATGCATAAGGAGATTAGATATTTAACTTTCAATAGGAATTTGGCACAGACCAAGGGTAGTAAACATGGGCAAGAACATATAGATTCTTAAAACCGCTTCCTGTAGTAAATCACTGCAGCAGCTTGTCCATAGTTAATGAGGAGAATGAAAAAAAAACCCTCTGCATTGTTCAAACAACATTCCTCCACCCCAATTTTTTCTCAACAAACACATTAAAAAAATTCATAATGTGGCTGGCTGTCCTTCCCTGGTCTTTATCTCTCTTCCCTTCATTCTGATGGAATCAGTGCTCTATATTACTTCTTAGATTCAAGAGATTATGATGATCTTTTGTGTTTTATTAGTTGAGAGGATTTTGTGCAAGGGAAAAAAAAACCCTCTTTAACATTCATGGATGATGTTGCCTTTGCAAATAGAAAGAATGCAGAGGCGGAGGGGTTCCGTGTGCTGCTCTGATTGTGGGGTATTGACAGGACAGTCACATGCAAGGGTCTAAAGGTGACTTCCATCAATGAACAGTGAAGTCTCTTTCCTTTGGCAGTATGTGCAGAACTACCCCTAAAAATAAGGCTGTGGGGGAGATGCCACACCTCCTTTTTCTTTATTTCAGAACTCCTGAACACTGCAGTCATGTTTGCAGGCTTCTGCTTTACTGGGCGGGAGTCCCAAGAAGACAATATTTCCTGACATCAAAGCTAACACAGAGCTTCATGGATCCCAGCTCTGGTAAGTGACACTGCTTTGCAGCCTCAAGGAGATGCACATTTAAGAGCCAATTAGATCTCAACATCACCCAGTCTGACTAGATGAAGAGATGCCAAGAGAGATGGGAAGAGCCCACAGAGAGAAATCATGTCCAGGCCATGAATAAGCTTCATAGTTACTCTGTATAGGACATGTCCCTCAGGTGACTGATGCTGGTTTGTGAGGTCTTTATGTCTCACTGGGCATGTCTACACATTTATTAATGCACTTTTGCTACTGCGCATTACATTTAATATCTCTAATGTAAGGTACTAAATAAATGTGTATTAGGCTGCCCTAACGTGCAGTAGCAAAAATGCATGCTTTTTTAATGATGATTAATGCACAGTAGCCTATTTTTACTGTGCATTAGTGTATTAGCATGATTTTTGACATGATGCTTTAATGCACAGTAAAATAGGCTACTGCACATTTAAGCGCTTGTGTAGATGCACCCACTGACATACTAATACTATTGACATACATACTATTGACACTGACACTGACATACCCACACACCAACCCTAATTTAGGGTAAATGGGAAAAATCTATGCAGTGTGACTTCAGGGGCCCACACATACCTTGCTGCTCTGACAATTTGCATGTTATTTCTACCTAGAGATAATTTTCAGAGAATCATAGAAAATGCGGGTTGGAAGGGACCTCAGGAGGCCATCTAATCCAACCCCCTACTCAAAGCAGGACCAGCCTCAACTAGATCATCCCAGCCAGGGCTTTGTCGTGTTGAGCCTTAAAAACCTCCAAGGATGGAGATTCCACCACCTCTCTAGGTAACCTGTTCCAGTGCTTCACCACCCGCCTAGTGAGAAAGTTTTTTCCTAAGATCCAACTTAAATCTGCCTTGCTGCAACTTGAGGCCATTGTTCCTTGTTCTGTCATCTGCCTCCACTGAGAACAGTCTAGGCTCCTTCCTCTTTGGAACCACCCTTCAGGTAGTTGAAGGCTGCTATCAAATCCCCTCAGTCTTCTCTTCTGCAGAGTAAATAAGCCCAGTTCCCTCAGCCTCTCTTCATAAATCATGTGCCCCAGCCCCTGAACCATTTCTGTTGTCCACCCCTAGACTATCTGCCATCCTTTCTATAGTGGGGGCTCCACAACTGGACAGAGTACTCCAGATAGGGCCTCACCAGTGTGGAATAGAGCAGAATAATTACTTTCCTTTATCTGCTGGCAATGCTCCTACTAATGCAGCCCAGTATGTCATTAGCCTTCTTGGCAACAAGGGCATACTGCTGACTCATATCCATCTTATTGTCCACTGTAGTCCCCAGGTCTTTTTTGCAGAGCTGCTGCTCAGCCAGACAGTCCCCAGACTGTAGCAGTGCATGGGATTCTTCCATCCTACATGCAGGACTTTGCACTTGTCCTTGTTGAACCTCATGAGATTTTTTTTTGGCCCAATCTTCCCATTTGTATAGGTCTTAATCCTAGCCCTACCCTCCAGTGCATCTATTACACCCCCCCAGCTTGGTGTCACCTGTGAACTTGCTGAGGGCATACTCCATCTCATCTTCCAGACCTTTAATGAAGATATTGAACAAAACCAGCCCCAGGACTGACCCCTGGGGCACTCCACTTGATACTGGCTACCAGCTAGACATTGAGTCATTGATTACTGCTTGTTGACCCCAACACTTAAGCCAGCTTTCTATCCACCTTACAGTTAATTCATCCAACCCATACTTCCTCAGCTTGCTTGCAAAAATGCTGTGAGAAATGGTATCAAAAGCCTTGCTAAAGTCATGGTATATTACATCCACTGCTTTCTCTGCATCTACAAAGCCAGTTATCTCATTTTAGAAGGCAATCAGGTTGGTCAGACATGACTCCTTTGGGGAATCCACGCTGACTGTTCCTAATCACCTTATTCTCCTCCAAGTGCCTAGAAATGGATTCTTTGAGGACCTGCTCCATGATTTTTCCAGAGACTGGATGACACCAAGATATGGGGTTGTGTGGACACACCTGCAGACAGGCTGCAGATACAAGCAGATCTAGACAGGCTGGCATGTTGGGCAGAACAGAACCAGATGAGGTTCAACATAGAGAAATACAAAGTGCTGCATCTGGGACCCCCAGCACACCTTCAGGCTGGCCATCGCTAACCTGACCAGCACTACAAATGAAAGGGATTTGGGGGTAACAATAGGCCCCAGAATGAATATAAGCTGGCATTGCGATGCAGTAGCCGCTAGGGTCCATAAAACTCTGGCATGCATCAATTGATTCATCTCCAGTAAATCCAAAGAAGTGTTTCTCTCACTTTACTCAACTTTGGTGTGGCCACAGCTGGAGTATTGCATCCAGTTCTGGGTGCCGCACTTCAACAAGGACGTGCTAAAGCTCGAGAGGGTCCAGAGAAGGGCCACCCACGTGACCAGGGACTTGCATGGCAAGCCATATGAGGAGAGGCTGAGGAATCTTGGACTCTTCAGCCTAAAAAAAAGAAGGCTGAGAGGGGACCTGATTGTGGCTTACCGCTATATCAGAGGCGAACATCAGGGGCTCAGTGAACAACTGTTCACCAGGGCATCCTGGGGGAAAACTAGAAACAACGGCCACAAACTCCTGGAAGATAGTTTCAGGCTGAACATTAGGAAAAACTTCTTTACAATTAGGGTGTCCAGACTATGGAACAAGCTCCCCCCAGAGGTGGTGCAATCATCTACCCTAGAGGTCTTCAAGTGAAGACTGGACAGTCACTTGGCTGGGGGCATCTGACCCCAGATGTCCTTTCTGCTCATGCAGGGGGCTGGACCCAGTGATCCTTTGGGGTCCCTACCAGCCCTCTGATTCTATGACTGGGGTGAGGCTGACTGGTCTGTGGTTCCCTGGATCCTCCGTCTTCTCTTTCTTCAATCTCTAATCATCTGAGATTGCCACGAGTTTTCAAAGATGATGGGCAATGGCTCTGCAATCACATCAACCAACTCCCTCAGCTCCCTTGCATGCATTGCATCTGGCCCCATGGACTTGTACATGTCCAGCTTTTCTAAATATTCCCTAACCTGTTCTTTCACTACTGAGAGCTGCTTATCTTCTTCCAAAACTGTGCTGCCCCAGTGCAGTAGTCTGGGAGCTGACTTTGTGTGTGAAGACAGAAGTAAAAAAGGCATTGAGTACCTCAGCCTTTTCCTCCTCATCTGTCACTGGGTTGCCTCCCCCATTCAAGAAGGGACCCACACTTTCCCAGACCTTCCTCTTATTGCTAACATAGTTGTAGAAACCCTTTAGCAACCTTAAAATCTTTTAGCACATCATTGTAAAGTACTGATACATTATCACAGAGAATATATTGGGCAAATAGAATAGATCCCTACCCCAAACAGCTTACAGTCTTTAAAGCCATGCAACACAGAGCAGTTCATTACAGTCAAACAGGACTTGAACCTCCAGACATGTATGTTCATGAGCAGGGATCCTGGTTTTCCCTGATAAAAAAATTGCAAATTATCTGATAAAACCCCCAAAATCTGTGATTAAAATGAAAGCTCACTTTCCCCACCACTGCTGCCATGCCTGCAGAGGATACATCACCAGGACAGCACAGAGCTCACAGAGACAAGGAGATTCCCACATGGCCCCACTCTGCCCTGCAGCACTGGGTTGCATCCGCTGGGCTGCTGAAGTCCTGGGGGCAGGCAGCAGGGTGGGAGCCCAAACCCACATTGGGCAGCACACACCCACCCCATGCACAGATCTGGGGGACACAGGTCCCCTCTACCCTCCTCAGGAGTGCACGCAGTGATGGGGAGCCAGCGCCTCTCCCCCCGCAGGAGAAGCCACCCATGGCCCTGTGGCCGCACATTGATGCACTGGGCCCCAAGCCCCATACCCTGCCTGGCTGGGCAGCAGCCCCAGTCCCAGACTTGCGTAACTCCCCCCCGCCCTCTCTATGGGGGCCTCAATTCCCCCCCGCCCCCCCACTTACCTGTTGGTGCTGCTCTCCAGGCTGCCTGACAGCCATGTGTATATACATGCACATGGCGTCCCCTGCCTAGCTGGCCTTCTCCCACTCCCTCCCGGCCCTCTGGAGGCTAGAACTCAGCCAGCCTGCAGAGAGCTGCTTGCAAAACTGCAAAATTTGTGGGTTTCTCCGGTAAACTGAGAAATCCTCACTTGCCCCCAGTAAAAGGTAAAATATGCAGTTTTCTCCATTTTCCCATGGGAAACAGAAAAGCCGGATCCTTGTTCATGAAAATCTTATTCAGATTAGAGGGAGAGAACAATCCTCCTGTCTGAACCATGGATCAGCTTCAAAGCCACTGTATAAAGAGCATGCCAAACATGTGATTCAAGTACCCTATGTGAGGTCTTTGTGTCACTACCCTATCCCCCCTTCCCTTTGAAATGGGATAAGTAGAAGAATCTGTGCAATAGTGATCCTGATCCTCCATGTACTTATGCGCATGAGTAATATGCAAACAAGCGGTACATGCAAGACCCAGGGTTCTGTTCATGGGCACAGGCACTTTCACAGTCAGTGCCATTGACTGTTAACTCTCTGGAACTGGGACCCATTTGTCAAACTTGTTTGAAAAAACATTTTCACTCCGTTTCTGCAAGGTTTTTAAGTATGTGTATAGTCTTCCTTGACAGTCAGTGGGAGCACTCAGATGCTTAAAGCTATCCCTGCTTTTAAGCACTTTGCTGAATCATGACCTTTGTCCTGTGTAGTTTCTACGTCTATAATGATAAATAACAAACAACAATCATGCAAAACAAACATCAGAGGTTGAGTGGCTAATCTGATTGTGCTGGCACAACGTATTGATGCTATCTCCTTTATTAAGAAGGATGATTGTCTCTTAAGCAGCAATCACCCTGTGAAAAGACCTAAATGCTCTGTTGATAAAGTTACCATGGATTTTATTTTTTTAGATGTTTAAGTTATTAAGAGGGATAGTGCTTTCCCTACGATGCTTTCCAGAAGCTTACTGATAGAAATAATCACTTGCTCAATATCACCTTTCATCCTTTTTGGCTGTGATTGGAAGTTTACTATCTTCTTATTTATTATGAATTAGAAGAAATTGTCCTAGCAAAAGTGATTGTCGAGGGTGTAAATATTTCCCAGAAAAAGATTATGATGAAATCTCAAACAGCGAAGCCAGATGAGAGAGGTTCCGGAGATGGAGAGATCTGACCTGCAGAGCAACAGGGCTGTAGCTGAGTACAGTATGTGTCCTTTATGCCTTTGGTTAATATTTTCTCTACCTGTTCAAAGGAAATTAATCAGATTATACACAGACATCAGCACATCTTTACTTGAGAACATAATTTATCAGAGCTGCTTAAAGAACCACCCATGATTTCCTTCAAAAGGGGTGGAAGCCTTGGAGACAGCCCTGTACATGCAGATTCCATCAAGTACAGAAAAAGATCAGTTTTTTATCTAATCTCACTCCAGTGTGGCAACTATAACCCAACTGTAACAGGATAAATAATTATTTTCACTGTCTGTTATCAGGCATCAATATGATGTGTACATTCCAAATAAGGGCCTAATTCTGAAAACACACTGGGGACAGATTCTTATTCTTACTAAGGTTCTTTTATACCAGTAGAGCAGTATAAAGGGACTGCAAATAGGCCTAAATTTACACCATGTTAGAGCTGGATAAATTGGGTCTTGGAGAAAATGAGGTTCTTACTACTGAGAGTTTTACTTGCCACAGTAAATTGACTTTAGGTGGGCTACCCAGGGCATAAAACACCATGCCAGGTTACATGTGGCTGCAGGATCTGACCTAACGTAATTTGTGACAGTGATTTTGTTTGCATCCACATGTAAATGCCCACTTATTAGAATAATTAGTAGAAGTGGCTCCCATTCACCCATCTTGTGCTCACTCACTCCCCTAAATACAACCATATCTGGGGAAGAATATGGCATCAGTTGAACAGCATGCAGTAAACCAGCAGTGGCCAACCTGCAGCACATGTGCCACAAGTGGCACAAACAGCCTCTGCATGTGGCACGTGGCAGATAGGGCAGGAGGCAGAAAGCAAAGCAGCAGATTGGGCAAGGAGCATGAGGGAGGGGACACAAAGCAGAGAAACAGATCAGGCAGGGGAAGAGGATCAGAGTGGCACTTGGGTAGGGTGTGAGGATAATATGTGTCATGCCTGCCAAAAAAGGTTGCCCCCCACTACAATAAACAGTAACTCGAATCATGAAAGTTGGCAGTATAGAAATTAAGAGTACAGCCAGGTAAGAGGCACTGTACATCTCATTGCTAGAAAAATCTCTTGATTGGCTCACCGAGTTTCCTTGGGAATCAAATAAATATAGCGGACAAGCTGAGAAGGTGCCTGGAGTGTGATGTGATAGTATACCACAAAGGAGACTTTGGGATTCATTATTTAAACTCTTGTGTTCCCATTGGGACTCCATGAAGATTATGACCTGTCCTCACTAAGTGCAAGGTGACTTCCTAGTTAAGTATTTTCTTGTTTCAATTTCTTGTGAACTGCTTGCAACACACCCCCACCCAGCTTTGCCATCCATCTGGCCTATTGTTTAGAACATAGGACTGGGAGTCAGGAGATGTGAGTTCTATTTCCAGCTCATCTGCTTCCTTGATATTTGACCTTGGCAAGTCAGTTCACCTACACTTCAGGGTTGTGTGAAGCTTTGGCATCTGTTATGTTTTGGAGGTATTTTGGCTCATTTCAGTGCCCAAAACACCGAATCTGAATGGGAGACCAAGAAAAAGCTCTGAAATGAAACAAAAGCATCTGAAACGTTTTGGAAAATTTCAGAAAATTTCGGTGTTTTGAAGCTGGGCTTGCAGGGAAACAGAAACTAAGAAGAGGGAGAGGGAAGACTGGGGAAAGGACTGCTCTGATATTGACATCTGTATTTGGCCAGTGTCTGTGATCTGTCACTGATGTCCCTTCCAGTCCCAGTGCCCTGGGGGAGAGATGGAGAAACAACATATAAGGCTCTATGTGTCTCTGCCATTTCTCAGCTGTGTCTGTGTTTGTAGCATGAGCAGCAGCAGAGAGCAGTATCTGGAAGCAGGGGTGACTGGTGCCTCCTGAGTCTGGG
>NW_005842284.1:1667542-1670281 GCF_000455745.1 Alligator sinensis | reverse complement strand
GGGGGGGGCACAATTTGTGTGCAGGCCCAGAGGTAGGCCAAAAGCCCCATATCCACTCCTATATTTCTGTGTCATGATTTAGTGCCCCCCACAACATGCCGCCGGCCGCGTGGCAAAAAAAATGCCCCATCCTGAGCGGTGTCAAGTCAGGGGCCAATCTCAGGGGGGAACGTTTCCCCTCCCCCTCCGTGTCCCCCCTACCAGTCTCCTGTGTCTGGAAGCTTATAGATTGGTAGTTTCTTCCTACTAAGTTGTAGCCAATCCTTTCCCACTTACCCTTGCTTACCCTTTGTTATCCCTTTCAACTATTTCTTCCCCCAAAATCCTGTTATTTGTTCTTATTTCCCCTGCCCCCAAAGAAAAAGAAAGCTGTGCTTTCCCTGGCAGTGTCTCATCACTGTGCAGCAAAGCACTACACATTTACACACACACACACATTTGCCAGCACACTAAACATGAAGCGTGCTGGAAAGGCAGGTGCCAGGTCTTCTGGCAAGGGAGCAACAGGAGGCAGAGGGAGAGCTGTAAGTTCCTTCTCCCCCACCCCCAACCTTAGATGTTTTCTAGGCATGAGGCTTCTGCTGCTAGTGGCAGCAAGGAGGTAGGAGCAGTGTCTGCACCTGCAACACCTCCACTAACACCAGTTATAATGACCATGAACTTCAGCATGACAGTCTCCTCCACCCCAATTTCAATTCCCAGCCTGAGCCTTCCACTGCCAGAGGAGAAGCTGGGTCTGATAGCAGACGAGCTGAGTGTCATTGCCAGGGGAGTTCTAGGGAAGGAGGGGGAATCTGAGTTTGGGCTCCACCCCTCTCAAAGTTCCCCTAGAGCCAGGTCTCCTTCTCCAGAAGGCACCTGGGTGGAGATTGTGGTTATGGAGGTGAGTGGCTCAGCTAAGTCAGCTCCTCCTGTTGTTGTGCCTCTGCCTGCTGAGGAGGTGGGTAAGGCAGGATCCCCACCCTTAACCCAGAAGCAAGGGGGTAGTGTAGTGTGGGATCATTTTGAGGTGGCAGATGATCCCAGATATACCATCTCCCATCATTGCCGAAGCAAGACTAGCTGGGGTACGGAGGTAAAACACTTCAGCACCACGGTGATGCTAATGCATCTCAAGATGTTATGCAAATAGCATAAATATCAGCTTGATCTTAGTTAAATAACATGGAAATAGACTTTTGCCTATTGCTTTTAATCTTATGTATTTTCTTGAGTTTTGCATTGCCTTAAGAAACTCCATTTTGTATTGCTCTGTAGCTTGACATAAGTGCTTG
The DNA here is from genome assembly GCF_000455745.1 of Alligator sinensis. Classification (NCBI taxonomy): domain Eukaryota; kingdom Metazoa; phylum Chordata; order Crocodylia; family Alligatoridae; genus Alligator; species Alligator sinensis. Next base: position 1,669,007 of record NW_005842284.1, on the reverse strand, counting down.
ACCTTTTACTTTTTTGTATGCTGCATGGGTGTGAGTTTGTTTATGGAAAAGGAAAACATCAGCTGGTGATCCGCTGAAGAATTCAGACAGATAAAAGACCAAACAAAAAGAATCTGCCCCAGAACAGCAAGAGAACAATGGCAATTGACCTTCAAGAAAGAACACAGTGATAACCCAACAAAAGCCCAGAGGACCAGGTGAACTGACAAGGCTATAAAAGATGGGGTGAGACGTATCATTTTGGGTCTTATTCTGCATGTCATCCTGGAGCATCGGTTCATCTGATGAGATGGACCAGCAGAAGCCTGGCTCCCACTCATGATAAGCTTGGCTGGCCCCTAAGTTGATCTGAGCACTGCTAAGACTGGTAACATATACCAGCGTAGAACAGAAATCAGAGTATGATTGTGGTGTGTGTTTGTGTGTGTGTATTATGCGCTTAAACAATAAACACAGCACTTTGCCTTATCCCCCTCATAAGGTCTCACTTGTGATTTGAGCAATTGGCAGTTTGTGTAATAAAGAGGCACCACCCCCTTGTCCTTGCTCCTCCTCAGCCTGGCACCAGGGGAGAGTGCCCAAAGGGAAGTCCCCCTCTCGCTCCAAAGCCCTCATTTCCAAGAAGCAGAGGCAGGCCACCCTGTACCAGTGGGGGAAAGGTAGACACAAAGGGTGGCATGTTCCAAAGGTGAGCAAGGTCACCAAGAGCATTGGGGAGATGCTTGCTCTGGATGGCCACAACTTCTCCTTAGTTGAGAGGCCAGGGTTCAGGCAGCTCATGGTGCTTGTGGCCCCATCATACCGGGTGCCTGCATACACCACCTTCAGAAAGGCAGTGGTGCCCTCCCTGTATGAGGCATGCAGAGAGTACTTGAGGGAGGAGCTGCATGAGGCTGGTCTGCAGGTGGTCTTGCACTTCACCTTGGACATCTGGAGCGACTGGGGTGGGAATCATGCCTACCTCTCCCTCACAGGGCACTGGTGCAATCAGTCAGGCTGTCGGTGGGCTCTCCTTCAAGTGGAAGTGATGGCTGAGTCCCACATGGCAACCGAGATCATGGGGGCCATGAATTGCATGATGCAGGGGTGACTTGTGGGGCATGGCAAGCTGACCTGTGGGTTTATTGGTCACCGAGAATGGGGCCAAGGGCTTCCATGGTGGGGTCATGAGGCATCAGACCCAAACATCAGGCAGGTAGTACCAAGGCCTCGGTGGCTAACTATCTTGCTGAACTCCCATGCCAGGATGAACTTGGAGGTATGGGATAGGGCTATGGGGAAGCAGAAGGCCCAGGTCCTGGAAATAACTTGAAACTGCACCCTGCCTGGGGTCAGGAGGCCTCATGGGACTTCTAGTGGTATGGCAGCCCCCAAGAAATGCCAGGACCGCAACCATTCCTGGTGAAAGGTGGGTAGGATGTGCCTTATAACTTCCAGCCACCATACATGCACACAGTCATGACTA
>NW_005842284.1:1652766-1667532 GCF_000455745.1 Alligator sinensis | reverse complement strand
CAGACCTGTAAGTTCTTTGTGAGGCCTGATGCTTGCTGGTTGCAGTGGAGTTGTGAGGCTCCAGGTGAGCTTAGCTGCCTGGGATGCTATCTGCAGGGCCACAGTGTTAGTGGAGATATGGAGCTGCAGAATGGATGAACATAAGCCGCCAATGCCAGACCACAGCCAGCAAGGCCAGCCATACCTTGTCATGCATCCAAAGATGCATCTCAAGCCGGTCCAGAGAGGTGATACTCCCCCTCTATGCAACTTTGGTCAGGTCGCCGTTGGAGTACTGCGTCCAGTACTGGGCGCCGCACTTCAAAAGGGATGTGGCCAGCCTGGAGAGGGTTCAGAGGAGGGCCACCCGCTTGGTGAGAGGGCAGCAGGACAGGCCCTACCAGGAGAGACTGAGGGACCTGACCCTGTTCAGCCTCAGCAAGAGGAGGCTGAGGGGGGCCCTGGTGGCTGCCTACCAGCTCCTCAAGCAGGATCAACAGCTAATAGGCAGAGCTCTTTTCTCCCCAGCACCACCTGGGGTGATGAGGAACAATGGTAATAAGCTGATGGAGAATAGGTTTAGTTTGGAGATCAGAAGGCAATATTTTGCAGTTAGGGTGGCCAAAATCTGGAACCAACCTCCCAGGGAAGTGGTCCTTGCCCCTACCTTGGGCATATTCAAGAGGAGATTGGATGATCACCTGCCTGGGGTCTTGTGAACCCAGCATTCATTCCTGCCTGTGGCAGGGGGGCAGGCTAGATGATCTGTTCAGGTCCCTCCTGACCCTAGCTACTATGAAACTATGGATCTATGTCACTCCTAGACATCAGGGTCCTAAATGGGCAGTCTCCCACCTGGGAAACATCTGAATCAGTTTTACATCAAGGCATGGCAGGTAAAAGAGGGGCAGGCAGTTGGCCCAGAAATAGGTGGGCAGGCCGAGAACTCGCCTGCACTGGGAAGGCCCCCTGCTCTTGCTGGATGGAATGAATAGTGAAGAAGCCAGAGGCTGGTATGCTATTCCAAGATGCTATTCCATGTCAAGAAAGCCAGTCAGTGAAAATGGAAATTGAGGTGTCGGGGGGTGAGGGACAGGCTGGGAGCAGAGGGGGAAATGAGAATGTAGCAGGTAAAAGTGGAGTGGTACCTGGGGAGTCAGATGTCAGGCAGGTTGTAATGTGTCATAAATCCAATGTCTATATTGAATCCATGAGTTTCTGTATCTAGGAGGTTGATGAAGTGCAGTTCATAGGCTCATCTGTGAAAAGTGGTTTGTAAATTCCCTTTGAGGATCAGGTCTGAGAGACTGAAGACTGAGTGGCTTTCTTGTGAGAAATGTGACCCCACAGGTTGTTGGGTATTTTTGTCTGTAATAGATTGGATTAGTATGTTGGCAGGTTTTGCATTTCTTGTCATGGCATGGTCTGGATCCATTTGGTGTGTTTTGAGCTGTAGAAAGTTGGCTTCTGGTGATGAGATTAGCAAGGTTCGGTACTTCTTTGAATTTACAAACCACTTTTCACAGACGAGCCTATCAACTTCACTTCATCAACCTCCTACATACAAAAACTCATGGATTTAATATAGAGATTGGATTTATGACACACTATAACCTGTCTGACATCTGACTCCCCAGGTACCTCTCCACTTTTACTTGCTACATCTCCCTTTCCCCTCCCCACCGCCAGCCTGCCCCTTACCCTCTGACACCTCAATTTCCATTTTCACTGACTGGCTTTCTTGTCTGCATTGCATGTCAGCCTCTGGCTTCTTTGCTATTCATTCCATCCAGGAAGAGCACACACACACCAACTAGATGTGTCCTCACCCTGACAAAGGGTTTTTAAACCCAAAAGCTTGCCAAGATATATTTCTCCAACTATTCAGTTGTTCTAATAAAAGATATCAGAGGTACCCTCAACTGGTCTGTGCTGGGGCCAGGACCTAAACAGGGGTCAAAGGGCCAGAGGCACACCACAAGGAATGCCCAGAGCAAGAGGCTCGGGATTCCGACTGGCCTGAAGGCGGGGCCAGGGCCTAAGGGAGAGCCAAAGGTCCCAGAGAGGGGACCACAGCTGGAGGGGGTGAAGGATGCAATGTGTGAGGCATGGGCCAAAGTGTTAGGAACTGCAGAATGGATGTCACCCCAAGATATCTAAATGGGCAGCCACCTGCCTGGGAAACATCTGAATCAGTTTTCCATCTAGGCATGGTGGGGAAAAAAAGAGAGGCAAGTGGTTGGCCCAGAAATAGGTGGGCGGGTGGAGATCTAACCGGCATTGGGAAGGCCTCGTGTTACAGGCTACCATCTCTGCTGGTTTGATCCCACTGTGCCTTAACACACACACAAAGTCACACAAGTGTCACGGGTTTTGCTTTGAACAGTGTGAGGTGTAGTTTTACAGAAACCCCTGCACTTATCTCCTTGAAACCTAGCAGGCTTCATGTCCTTAGAAGGGGCTACCATCCCTGCATGTTTTACCTGAATCAGGCAAGAAATGACAAAGTTATAGGCATTTTAGTGATTCCCCATTATAGTCTATGGCCGAATCTCCGAAACAATGTCGAAACTCCGAAATAGATTCGGCCAAATCAAAACGGAACAGTGATCTGAAACACCAAAATGAATCACTGTCCTCCGAAACAGCTGAATCTGAAATCAAAACAAGACATAGTCATTTCGCACAGTCTTAATATACATGGTGCTTAACCCCTCCCTGATACTGGTTGGAGTTGTTATGCACTGCCAGGATGCGAACATAATAATAATGATTGTTTTTTATCTACCATATTCACTAGAATAGGAGACAACCCCTCCAATCATTAGATTTTATATATGGAAAATTGATATATTTTTAATATTTTTCCAGGTGTAGAATCTAATGATTGGGAGTTTACTTTGCTCCCCCTCCCGCTGCTACAGCAGGGAAAATATATCTGGGGAATCAGATGCCCCCCCGCTGCCCTCTGGCTCCCCCCAAATACTTCTCCCTTTAGCCCCACTCCCCCTCCTCTCTTTACTGTCAAACCTGCACATGGTAGTGAGGAGCAAAATTGAAAATATTGACCTTGAAATTAAACATAGCTGTAGTAATTTGCATATAGTACCCATAGAGTTAGTTCATTCAGAATTGGTGCATGTTACCTATTTTTTAAACTGTTGCAAGTTTTAGAGCAGGTACTCCATAAGCACACTTTTAGATAGCACTTTGGCACCTACTTATACATAGTACAAATGATGCATGATATTAGTCCAAAGCCAAAAGGTTTACCACATAGTTCATTGGGCCAGGCCCCACCAAAGTCAACAGGATTTCAAGCCATAGTAACCCCCTAGCTCAGCACTGTTCAGTCTGTGTGTGTACTCCAGACACCCCCAGAGAGGTCCATGTGCTAATTAGCCCCATCTCTCATGACTGGAACCATGACTGGTTCTTGTCATGAGTCCTGGGATGCTCCAAAAATTATATATGCAGATGAGGCACAGGGCAACCTGGTCTGATTTCACCTCATAGGGGGCAGGGCCACACTAAGCATATGTGATAGACTGAGAAATGCTGGGGAGGGAGGTATGACAGAGGAATTCTGGGTGAACTGTTTGGAACCGTGTTTGGTGAGGTTTGCCAGACAGTTAAGGCTGGTGAAGAAACAGGCATCATTGGAAATGTGAAAGAAAGGCAGAGTTTAGCTGTGGGAGTGAAGAAATAGTAAAAAATGTATGTAGTGTTGTGGCTCACCATCACTTGAAAAAGAGTTGGCACTGAGAAGGACTGCTTAATGGCCGCTGCTATCTATCTTATTCAGATGGTCTGTTGGTGTATCCTTGTGGTAGGTTCCCATCAGCATCTTGGCCTATTTGGCTAAAATCAAATGTAGCATTTTTGGCACCAAGGGGCATGTGTGAGGGCTGGCTATGATCCTCCTGGTGATGGCCTGGTATTGCAATACCTCCAGGCCTGGTACCAGTTCCTTGTGGAGGGAATAACCAAGCATTTTATTTTTTTTTAAGGGCCAAAAAATAAAAAGTGATAGATTCTCATCAGCATTTTTGGCACCATGGAAGTGTCAGAGCTTGCTTTAGCTTCTTCAACTGCTGTTTCTCCTGGGGGAGTGTAACAGGCAGCTGTTCTGGGCCAAGCTACAATGTGGCCCGCACACCTGTTCCTGAGGCAACTGCCCGCCTTCTCGCCTGCCATGCCTTGCTGTTAATTAATTAATTGATGTTAATTAGCAGGAGGCTGCCATTGTGCTGCCCCATTGCCAGGGGGCACTATCTGCGGCTCTGTTTCCTCCCCTACACCGCAGTCCACACCTCGCCAATGGAATAGCTGTTGTCTCAGCTCTATCACTATCTGGCCCCTTCTTGGTCTCTCTGGGCTCTACTACCTTGGATACACGCTCCCTCCGGTGCTAGGGCTCTCCCTGGCCCTATCTCACTCTGTGCCCTCTTCTCTGGGCCTCATCTACAATGCGGCCCCAGCTCTGGGGTCTTCCGCGCCCCACACTGGGGCTCCTCAATCATGTGGCCCTCTCCTGGGGCTCTCCGTGCCCACCCTGGGGTTTCACAATAGTGCTCCCTTTCTCTGGGGTTCGCCACGCCCACACTAGGACTTCTCAATAGGGTCCCCTCTCTGGGGCTCGCCACGCCCACACTAGGGCTTCTCAACAGTGCCCCCTCTCTGAGCTCGCCACACCCACCCTGGGGCTTCTCAAATGCCCTTCTCTGGGGCTAGGGTCTATGCACCTTGTATGCTGCACCCTCACTGGCGCTGGGGTCCTCACACTCCGCTGTGAGTCCCCTATGAGGCCTCCTCCATCCCCTTATAGCCTCACACAAACCACCGGTAATAACAACAACAAAGCAAAACACAAGCCCCTAGGCTATAACATAACTTAAAGCCACCCAGCTAAAACAACATTGCTCAACTCAAGTCAAGCTGTACCTGCAATTAGGCTTCTCCTCACATCATGGCTTAGGGAGCTCCTGGCTGCTGACAGGGAACTGCCTCTGGCCTCCTGTCCGTGCTTTATATAGGAGTCAGGCCCTGCCCCTTTCAGTCAGCTGACCTCCTGGTTGCCCTGGCAAACCCCAGTTGGGCTCCTTATTCCTTGCCAGGGCTTTTTCCCTGGCAGTTTTCCCCTCTCTAGGAACAGGGCACATCCATGCTCTGTGACAGGGAGCAACTGCCTGTTTTTATTAAGGGACACACACACACACGTTTCCATCAGCATACGAGCCATGTATTTTATATCATGCCCAGTATTTGTGACATTTGATCAACTTCATGGTTGGTTTCCACTACTGAACACATGCTGCTTTTGGCAGCAGTTTAATGATAGACAATTTATTTAATGAGGTTTCCTTGTATGCAAGTGTAAGACAAGGGGCTTTTTCCCCCATGTTGATTGGAGAATAAAACCTCATCATGTATTCAAGTAAAAACAGTAACTAATATATTCAGAAAGCATCCATCACTCTAATGCAATGATTCTCAACTAGGGTGTTAAGAGACCTTTTTAAGGGTGCCATACAATATTAGTGTTGTTAGGTGAGCAAACATCTATAAAGGATTCGCAAGACAGACCCAGAAATTTCAAATAGGAATCCAAAACATTCTGACCTGTTATGGTCTTTCTGAGTTCTTTGCAACAAAAGAATTGAGTTCTTTGCAACAACAAAAAAATGCTCTGTCATTTTTCCATAGTAAAAAATGAGTAAGAGCTAAGATTTTTCTAGGGGTGCACTGAGGCTAATGAGGGGGTCCTCTGAGTCTAAAAAGGTTGAGAATCACTGCTTTAATATCTAGACACAAGGGCAAAATTGGCCAAATGTGGGTGCCTATAATTAGGTCACAGGCAGAAATACATATAACCCCATGTAAATTTACACCAACTTTGTCTATTGATGTAAATTGATCAGGGATCAGGAATGGACAGACATGTCGCTATCCCAGGGCATCTCACACAGTATTTAGTTATTACTGGACCTCATTGCTGAACAGTGGAGGAACAGGTAATATTCTGGTTTCAGTGATTCTTTCAGGGCTAATTCTTCACTGCATTGTCAAGTTACCCTGGTTTATGAGACTGTTGCTGTCTGCTATTTTGTTACATCAGTATAATGTCTTTTATACCAGTGTACCTAACCCTGTATATCAGGTCATTTACTTGAGTGCCAAAATTAAGCAGTGTGAAACACGTAAGTCCAATAATATGAATGTGAGCTATGGGTTCTCAGGCACATTTGAGAATCAGTGATTTAGGTACCTAACTACAGTCATGGACAATTAAACATTATGACTATGTTTTCCTTATAGTATTGACAACAGGTGTGTATTTGAAATGCAGAGATGGCAGCCCTGGATATTACATTACTGGTGGTAGGTCATTTTTTTTTAGTTGATCAAAGAGAAAGTAAAAAGATGACTTGATTGTGGTTTATCAGGTGAGCTGGTTGGAACCAGTTTCTGTACCATAGGAAATTGTGACATCTCAAATTCTCTGTTCTGAATCTGAATGTAAAGTTGAAATGTCAAAACTTATTCTGAAATGAAATGTATGGAATATATCATTTTGGAACCATCAACATGAACATATCAAAACATTTCATTTTGATAAGGTTGGAAGTTTTCATATGTATATGTACTGTATCATTCCAACTTTTTATATAAACTTGTATTATAATTTATAATATAAAAAGTAAGAATGTTGTGATTTTTATAGTAGAGTGTTAAAGTAGAAATGATGAAGCCAAACCAAAGTGTTTTAACCTTTTGGATTTCAGAAAGTTTCCCATGAGAATTTTTGACAAATTGACTTGTTCCTGAGAAAGTTTTCATTTTTTTGTGAAGTCTGTATTTTCTGAAGTAGAACTGTTCTGTCAGAAAACTTTTGACCAGCTTTCTACTTAAACACCAGCACAGAGAGGAAATATCTCTTAGTAGAGGCCTCTTCAGCCAAGCAGACAAAACCCATGGCAAAATCCAATGGCTCAAAGTTGAAGGAAAAAAAATTCACACTGGAGTTAAGGCAAACATTTTAACTGTAAGAGTACCTAATCTGTGGAAAAACTTGTTGGGGTTTGTGGCAGCACAGTAGTGGGTGCTCCTGTGCTGAGCCACCGACCTCACTGCACCTGACTACTTTCCAGGCTCTAAGTGTCTCCCTGGGGGTGCCTCACGTCTGGCCGACCCCCTTCCTGGAGCACACCCACTAGCCTGGGGTTAGCACTGCCACCACCCAGGGTCTGGAGTGATCCTGGCTCTGTGCCCCCTCGGAAACACAGGTCTGGTAGCCCTTGAGGGTACTTGACCCACTTCAAGAACTTGGGGTACTTCCCTCAGTCTGAAGCACAAATAGTGGTCTCCCTTAGTCAGCCGAACCAAAGGGACCCCAAGGCATAATCTATCCCCTCTCCCAATAAGTCTCCCACACTAGGTCCAAAGGAGAACTTTATTGGTTATAAGGAGTAGGTTTGGAATAAGGATCAGGGTAAAGCAATATCAGAGAAATCTCATAGAGCAAAGAGGGTGGCTGGGTAGCTTTTGATCACGCATCTGAGTTACTGAAAGCTATATATCTAGTTAGATCTCAGGTAGCTTACTCATGGGTATCATCCAGAGGCAGGTGGAGATTCCCTCTGGAGGCAGGCAGTTCCTTGATCATGAGTTTCAAGAGAGAGAGCAAGTTTCAGATGGTGCAGCTCTTCTCTCTCTGAGTTTTCATCATGGCTACTGCGCCTCCTCTTGGACAGTCCTTAACTTATAGAGATCTTATGACCTCATTGACCTGGTCCAATGGAGGCCAGCACCTGTTGCCTGCCAGCCAACCAATTTGAAATGCATCACTGGTTGCCAGGCAGACTGGCAGGGTCTCTAGCCATCTCCCAGTCAGGTTGGCATTGCTTAGAACAATAGGGAGTGTAAGCCCCTCACCCAGGTATGTGATGCCAGTCACATAGGCAGAGGGAGCAGGTTTCCCCCCTCCCTCAGGAATGTATCCAACTCAGGTTACCTAAAGAGATGGGATGTCTACCCTCTGAAAGGCCTATATTAACCAACTTGTCACAGAGCAGAGTTTTTGGGGAGAAACAGAGGTGGCCTTCTGCCACAGGGTTTTCCATCCAAACAATTTTGCATGTATCTCTAAGTTAAGTTGTAGTTCAACCATGTGTTTTGCAGAAAGCGGGACTGGATGATGATAATGGTCACAGCTGGTCTTAAGCCTATGTCTACTTGGGATTTTCATGCAATATATATATTTTTGAACCCTAAAAGTAGTTTATGGTTCCATCCACTGGCCCAACAAAGATATGCCCAAGTTTTCTGTCAACGATGGATTGGGAACACAGTGAACTGAAAAAGAAGTTGTTTGTTCTTTATGCTCTTCAAATAGGGCTAGATTATTAGATTATGAAGGCAGGAAGGAACACTGTAATCTTCTCATCTGGCCTCCTGCCTAACACAGGGCATAATACTTCCTTGAATTCAAATCTTGCTTGAACTAGAGAAAAAAACCCACACATGCAATCTTCATTTAAAAATTGGTAATGTGATAGAATCCACCACAACCTTTGGTAAAATGTTCCAATGATTAATTACAATAATTATCAAAAAATTGCATCCAATTTCTAGTCTGTATTTGTCTAGTTTCAACTTTCAGCTGCTGGAACTTTAGGTTGAAGAGCCAATAATTAACATTTTTCTTCCCATGCAGGTGAACAAATCATCCTTTTATCTTCTCTTGGCTAAACTAAATAAAATAAGCTCCCAGGGTCTCTCATCATAAGTAGGGTGACCATAGGTCCAGGATTGGCAGAGACCGTCCCAGATTTCAGATGCTGTCTCAGCATACTGGCCATTGAAGAAAACTGAAGAAAAAGTCCCAGATTGGTGCAGACAAACTTGCCTGCATGTGCCCAGCTCCTGACTCCAGAACCAAGCACATGCAAGGATGAGCCAATCTGGTTTTTTGCTTCATTTTTCTCCAGGGAGTCCAACCAGTGGGTTGCTCCCTGGTTTGGACCCTGTTGGGTTGTGTGCGGAGTCACTTGCACCGTTGAGTTGGGGTGGGGAGCAGGAACTGTAGGGGTGTGTGTGTGTGTGTGTGTGTACACGCATTCACATTTCAGTGTCCTGCCTGGCCCTGTTTCTTGTAGCTGCAGGGTCAGGGAGTGTATGTGCATGTCATGCTGTCTTGCTCAGCCCAACTTCTGGGACCCAAGGGGTCCTGGGGTTGGGGTGGGGTGGAGGGGTGCATGTGTGTGCTGACTCCCCATGGTGCTCCCCCATCCCTGATTTCCCTCAAATTATTATGGCCACCTGTCGCAGGCCATTAAGGTGTCCTGCTTCTTTAAGGGCTGAAACTGCTGGGAAAAGAGCCCTAGCAGCCAGTCAGGAACACCCCAGCTGCAGGTTACCAGGGCAGCAAGAATGAGATAGTTGGCCCACACCTGCCAGCGGTCAGCTGACCAGAAGGGGCAGGGCCTGGTACATACATAAACCCCAGGGCTGGGACCAGGAATGCAGTTCTCTGCCAGTAGCCAAAAGGGAAGGAGTTCTCCTAGAGGAAGCAAAGGGGAGAGGCCTGACTGCAAGTTTAGCTTCTGGTAATGTTAAAGGACAGAGCATGCCCTGTGCGGCTTGAGTTATGTTATAGCCTAGGGACTTGCATGTTGATTTCTGCTATAAAACCAGTGGTTTGGGCTGAGGCTATTGGAGGAAGGAGGAGGCCTCATTGGGGGCCCACTATAGTGTCGGGACCCCAGCACCAGAGAGGGCGCAGTGTCCAGGGGTGAACAGACCCCAGCGTCAGAGAAGGCGCAGCGCTGAGGGGCGCAGAGAGAGACAGGGCTGCATAGAGCCCAGTACCAAGGGGTGCAGAAAGAGAAAGAGAGAGACAGGGCTGCAGGGAGCCCAGTGACAACCCAAGGCCTAGTGAAACCAAGGCCTCCGAGGGACACTGTGGGAATACCATCTGTAAGGCCTGGGGCATGGTAAAGGGGAAGTTTGGAGCCACGCATCTAGCCCATAAGGCTGAGGGTGTCCCGAGACATCCATTTTGAAATGGGACCCACAAGGGGTCCGAGAACCCATGGGGTTCAGTGGGGTCCATCAGGACCATGTCCAACTAGATTTGAAGGCAGCCTCCCTATTTATTACAATTACACCAAGACATGGCAGGCGAGAAAAGAGGATGCCAATTGGGCCGAATTGGCATGGTCAAGGGGCCCTAGGGGTATCACGGCCATCCTTGGGGACCCCATCCCATGACATCACCCTAACCATAAAGAAAGATTTCAGCCTCTTAATCATTCTAGCTCTTCTCTGAAGCCTTCCCAGTTGATCAGCATCCTTCCTGAATTCTGGACGCAGAGGTGGGTACACAGAAGAAATATAATCTATCCACTCCTGCTAGTGTTTCCTGCAAAAGCCTGGGCCTTCCGTGATAAGGTGTGGACATATGATTAGTTTACCAAAAGAAGCAGGCAGGAATTTACATAAGGTGCTCAGTTCTAAGTATTCATTTGCATAGTTTTTACCCCTTGCTAGGTTGAACCTAAAACGGGAGCTTACCCTTCTTTCATTGGGGTACAAGCAGACACATGGGCAGTTACCACTCAGGAATAAAGGGACAATAATTTGCTGCTGGCTTATTCCATTAGCAAATTTTGATACTTCCCATGCCAGCTCAGCTACACTGGCTCGTATATTTTGAGAGACCTTGGATTCTCAATTACTTGCCCATATGCTTCAGGCAGGTAGAGAGAGTAGCAGCTTGCATGAACCCCTCGTGTATTCCCATGTGCCTGGACCAAAAGGAATCTTTGTTGCAGAAAGATTAAGTGACCTCCTCAAGCTCACGCAGCATGCCAAAACAGAGCCATGCAGAGAAGCCAGCCATGCAAGGAACTCTAGCCTCTCAGTCCTACATTAGAACTGCTCTGGCCATGAATTCCTCTAGGCACAAGGCCAACAGGCTCATGCCATACATCTTATTTTAAATTAAAAGTGTGTATTGTTATCTATAATTATGATGTTATAAGCCATTCTTATCAGTTACAATGCAGCTACAGAAAATGATTTAATTGTATGGGACCACTTTGCCCCTCACAGCAAGCACATAACGCTTATTAGCTTCTGTGGGAGTTATGTGCACATAACTGTATGAGAAATGAATATACCCCTTTGATTACACTAAGGTTATAAGCAGCAGGAGTCCATTATGATTAGCAGTAAAATGAAGAATTTTGCATAAATCATAAATGTTACCTTATAATTTCCATTCTTCCCTCTCCTTTTCTCAGGGTGCATCTGTGAATTTATATTTTGCCCTAAGACAGGCACTTTGTGATAGTCCTAAAAAAACCCATTGTTCATTAAAACTGAAGATGAATTTGCTGATTCCTCCTTTTTTTAATTTCCAAAGGATCAATTAAACAGGGTGGGGAGCCCCTCCTAAAATATATTAAAAGCTCTTAATGATATTTGCATGAAGTTTCTACTTCCCTTCACAGCTATAGAGAAGGCATCTTACTCCCTTTACTCCATCCTCTGATAGGAACTGTATACCTCCTGACCTCAGATTGTCTCCAGTCCTGGGAAGGATTTTAGGGTGATGAATGTAATGAAAATCCATGTGAAGATACTGTTTGGTTTTGGGTTGAGGGAGGGTCTCCCTTTTTTTAAACCTGATTCTCAGTGACCTTAATTTGTACACCTGATACTGGTTACTGTTGGAGATGAGATATTAGACTAAATGGACAACTTGGTTTACCTAGTATGCCTGTTCCTATGATCCGTACGTGTCCCTTGCCATGAACTGGCAGTTCAAACATATTCATGACTCATAGGAGCCTAAAGTGCTCAGAATTTTCCCTTGCAATTACATAAGAAATGTCTGCTGTGAGGATGGGGAATTAAAAACAAACAGTCAAGAACCTTGGCACTTCAGCTGGAATGATTTATCCCAGCAAAAGAGCTCGCTTTTCTCTCCTGAATTAATATGCAAATGAACATAAGCAACACTTCCCACAAGCAGGTTCAAAATTATGTCCTGCAGTACTATGTTCTGAACATTTAGTAGAACTATTATTAGCATTGTTGCTGCTTCTTTTGGTTTGTTCCCCCCCCCCCACCAATTCCTGCTTTTCTGCAGATTAGAAACCTGCTTCTATAGGATGACAGATTTTGCATGGGATTCCAGAAAATGGGCCTGGACTCTGTGCTAAATTATGCTTCATCAGGCAGGTTTCTACCCAGTACATTGCTTCGGGACTTGGTCAAACGAGGTTGCGTGGTATACAATTAGTGTGTGTACCAATCATTGCCCTCTTGAATGGAACATTACCCTATCCGCTTCAACAGTGTATGGTAGGCCCAATGCATTTCACAGCCAATGAATGGAGTCGTTTCACTGGCTTAAATGAAAATTAAATTAGCGTGCAAATTAACTGAGGATAGAAGCTTGACTAAGAAATGGAGGTTCTCCTACATTGAAGCCATTATTGTCATTGCTGCTGCTGTTGAAGGCAGTGGATTTTCTCCTGTAAGTTAATTTAGTTACTTTGATATAAAGTCAGTGCTTCACAGTGCCATGTTTAGAATGACAGCTATGGTGTCTTTGGTTTGATCTAAACTATGTAGTTGTGCTAGCACAACTACATCAGCTAAGGGTGTTAGAAAAGATTATGGCCACTCCCTGACATTACATTTGCCAAAACCTTCAGCAGTCTGGAAACAGCTAGTAGGAGAGGGCTTCTGCTAGTTTAGCTAATCCCATTTGGGAACATCTTCTGCAATATGGGCTGTTTCCAGTGGTTAGGGCAGTTCCTTGGACAGGGGTCAGAAACATACAGCTTGTGCAGCCATTGGATCCAACATAGCTATGCTATATTGAAAATAACCCTTTTGTTTAGTGTAAGAGAAGTATGAGGTAGTGGTGAGTTAGATCACTGCTTTTAGATTTCTCTAAGGATTATATAGAATGACCCACAATAAAACCAAGTATGGCATCACCTTATCACTTCTCCAAACACCTAAAAAGAATACTCTTGTGAATCTGGTGCTTCAACTTTTAAAAGGGAAAAGATAAGGTTTCATTGGCATTGCCTGTTTGGTCACATTTCTCTTTCTAAAAGCATCCCAACATGCAAGATGCAAAGTCATATGTCCTTTGCATACTTTGTAACATATATTATAAAATATATCGGGTAGCGACAGCTACCACTAGATGTAAGATGGTAAAATGATTTCCATTATAAAGGCTCATTTTCAGATGGTCCCAACTTGTAAAACATCCAGCTCCTGGGCTGAAATTTTCCATGCTTGGTGAATAATTTTGAAAAGTTTGCATATAAATGATTTAGACTATCTTTGAGGGAGAATGAAAACAGAATACATTTTCCCCATTATATCTTGTGACCCTTTTCAACAACCCTTACTGCCAAAATGGCTGATATTTGAGAGCTGTGTTTTGGCATGGAAATAGCTCTGACTAAGCTGCAGTGGCCGGCCTTATTGTGGAGGAAATTGATTTTTATTTCACTGAGTTATGAATACTTGAAAATCTCATACCAAGCATACACTATAAAGGGTTTCCCCATCCCCCACTAAGCTCATTATGGACCTGAGCTTGCAAAGACTGATACACAAGCTTAAACTATATGTACTATGAGTAGACCTGTTGGCTTTGACAGTGCTACTCTCATTGTCTAACACTGAAGAATGTGCATAAGTCCATGTGTGATATGGGTCCAGTCCTGTCCCTAACACTTCACATCCATGCTTCATTAATTTAGATACATAATGAACTGGATGTTCCTTGGACTGGCTCTGAATAAATCTGGACAATGTTGAGGAACTCAGAATATGATTCATAGATTGTAGAGTCGGAAGGGACCACAATGGATCATCGTGTCCGACCCCCTGCCCCTGGCAAGAAAGAGGACCGAGGTCAGATGACCCCAGCCAGGTGACTATCTAGCTTCCTCTTGAAGACCTCCGAGCTAGGTGATAGTACCACTTCACTTGGAAGCCCATTCCAGATCCTGGCCACCCTTACTGTGAAAATTGTCTTCCTAATATCTAACCTAAATCCACTCTCAACTAGTTTACACCCATTATTCCTAGTCACTCCCTGGGGTGCCTTAGTAAACAGCGCTTCCCCTATTCCCCGTTGACCTCCCCTAATAAATTTATAGGCGGCCACAAGATCTCCCCTCAGCCGTCTCTTGTGAAGGCCGAAGAGATTCAGCTCTCTCAACTTCCCCCCGTAGGGTCTATCACGAAGGCCACTAATCATGTGAGTGGCTCTCCTTTGGACCCTCTCGAGATTCCCCGCATCCCTCTTGAAGTGCGGTGTCCAAAACTGGACACAGAACTCCAACTGCAGCCTGACCAGTGCCGCATAGAGGGGGAGCATCACCTCCTTTGTTCTATTAGTCATGCACCTGCTCATGCACGACAAGGTGCAATTGGCCTTGTTGATGGCCTCGTTACACTGCCGGCTCATGTTCATCTTGGAGTCAATTATGACTCCAAGATCCCTCTCTGCCTCCGAGCTGCTTAGAAGGACACTCCCCAACCTATAGGTGTGCTGGGGATTTTTCTTTCCCAGGTGGAGTACCTTACATTTATCTTTATTAAATTGCATCCTATTTCTCTCTGCCCACTGATCCAACCTGTCCAGGTCAGCCTGAATCTGCTCCCTGCCCTCTGGTGTACTAACTTTGCCCCATAACTTGGTATCATCAGCGAACTTGGAGAGGGTGCTCTCCACGCCCTCGT
>NW_005842284.1:1635115-1651899 GCF_000455745.1 Alligator sinensis | reverse complement strand
GGGGGCTTTTTTGCCCCCTTACCTCCCTTCCTACGTAATGGGATAGACTCCTTTTGAGCCCCAAGGATCACTCCCTTGAGATACCTCCAGCCCTCCTGGACCCCCATATGCTCTATGTTCTTGAGTTGCATTCCCTCACTAACTAGCCTTCTAAGCTTGCTAAAGTTGGCCCTTCTGAAGTCCAACACCTTAGCCCCACTAGTTACTTACCCGCCCTTCGCTGGATAGTGAACTCGACCAAGTGATGGTCACTATCTCCCAGGCTACCATGAACTCGTATGTTCCCCCCGAGATCATTCCCTGTTGCTAAGACCGGGTCAAGCAAGGTGTCTTGGAGTCATAATTGACTCCAAGATGAACATGAGCGGGCAGTGTAACGAGGCCATCAACAAGGCCAATCGCACCTTGTCGTGCATTAGCAGGTGCATGATTAATAGATCAGAGGAGGTGATGCTCCCCCTCTATGCAGCAGTGGTCAGGCCACAGTTGGAGCACTGTGTCCAGTTTTGGGCGCCGCACTTCAGGAGGGACACGGGGAATCTGGAGAGTGTCCAGAGGATGGCCACTCGCCTATACAACCTATACTCCTCAATGCCTACCGCCCAGGCGTGTGTAGAATCCCACCATGTCTCGGTTAGTCCGACTAGGTCGTACTGGGTGCTAGCAAGCAAGAGTGCGAGCTCCTCCTGCTTGTTCCCCATACTCCTGGCATTTGTATAAAGACATTTTAATCCCCCAAAGGGGGCTCTTGGTGTCCCTGTGCCTTCATGGCATATGTTCCCTTTATTACTTACCTGGTGTGGTCTGGTGCCTTGTTTATGGCTTACCAACCCCTTAATACTTACCTGGTGCAATCTGGCATCTTGTTTGTGGTTTACCAACCCTGGGCTCTCTTTTAGCACCGGTTCCCTGACCCCCGTCGAGCCTAGTTTAAAGCTCTTCAGAGGAGATCAGCCAATCTGCGGGTGAACAGATACTTACCTCTGGGAGAGAGATGAAGATCATCATCTCCCAGGAAGCCTCCTCCCTGGAAGTGCTGGTCATGGCTGTAGAATCCGAAACTCTCCTGAAGACACCAACTCTGGAGCCTCCGGTTGACTTCCTTGATGCGGGCACCCTGGCGTTCCCGGCTGCTGCCAACCGGAAGGATGGAAGAAAATACAACCTGTGCTCCAGTCTTCTTGAGGCTGTCTCCCAGTTCATGGAAGTCCTTCATAATGCGGTCAGGGCTGGTCCTAGCCGCATCACTGGTTCCCACATGGATGAGGACCGTGGGGTAGTAGTCAGAGGGCTTAATGAGAGCAGGAATTGCCTCAGTGATGTCCCTGATCTTAGCTCCAGGCATGCAGGAGACTTCTCTCACCATAGGATCCGGTCGACAGATCGGCCTCTCCATGCCTCTCAGGATCGAGTCGCCCACCACAATCACTCGGCATTTCTTCTTCTGCCTGGGCAGTGATCCCCCAGCATGCCCAGTAGGGGCTACAGGGATCACCACCTCTGCAGGAAAATGCTCCTCCTCTGTCTCCTCCATGGTTGTCAGGGCCCCGTATCTGTTCCCCACACACAATGATCAAAGAGAGAAACTTCCTCCTGTTTCTCAATTCATCCAAAAAGCTCCTTTAACTGGCAGGTACCATGTCTGACCCAGGTAAACAAGAAGTCCTTTGTTTTATTACAACTAGGACTGTGCAAAATTTCACTGGCTGTTTGATTTTGATGCAGTTTTGACTTGTTTTGAGCTCGAAACAGTGAAATTGAAATGAAATGAAAGGCTTCAAAACAGCCTCGAAACGAAATGAGGGCAGTTGAAATGTTTCAAAAGTTTTGAAACATTTCGAGTTGTGAAGCTGGGCTTGCTTGCAGGGAAACAGAAACTAAGGAGAGGGAGGGAGGATAGGGGGGAAGGACTGGTCTCAAAGTGACTGTGTAGCTGGCCAGTGACTGTGGTCCTTTCCAATCCCAGTGCTCTGGGCGAGGGATGGAAAAACAGCATAAAAAGCATTGTTTGAACTGAGCTGTCTGTGTGCCTTCACACTTAAAAGTGACACAAGTTTTGCTTTGAACAGTTTGAGGTGCAGTTTCCCAGAAACCCCTGCACCTATCTCCTTGAAACCTGGCAGGCTTCATGGCCTCAGCAGGGGCTACCATGCCTGCAGTTTTCACCCCGCTGCGCTTTAACACACACACAGTCACACGTGTCACAAGTTTTGCTTGTCAGCAGCCTGAGGTGCAGTTTCCCAGAAACCCTTGCACCTATCTCCTTGAAACTAGGCAGGCTGCATGGTCTCAGAAGGGGCTACCAGCCCTGTAAGTTTAATCCAAAGCAGGCAAGAAATGACAAAGTTATAGGCAGTTTCATGCTTCCTCATTGTAGCCTATGGGTGAAACGTCGAAGAGTCGAAACAGCAAAACAGTTTTGACTAAATAAAACAGAACAGTGCTTTCGAAACTAAACGAAACTTGACATGAAACACTGTCCCATCCAAACAGCTAAATGGAAGTTGAAATGAAACAGTGTTGTTTTGCACAGCCCTTATTACAACCCCCCTTGCATTGGTTGGACATCATAATACTCTGCAATGCACAGCCTTCATTTTTCCTGAGGCTTGAACAAGGATGCAGCTTAAAAGATTTCAGGTGGAAGGTTACAGATTGATGTGCAAGCTGACTTCACAAAGAAGCAGCAGTTTTTCTCTTTGTTCTTCAGGAACAAATCTTGTCATTAAACCAAGCTCTTAGAATTTGAAAATCCTATCTTGAATACGGGCAGTGAGCTTTTTACAAAGCCGGTTAAATACTAACAAAGAGTAAGACTGTATAGCATGGAGCCTATGGCCATCAAATGGGCAAAGTGTGGAGGCACCACAGTCCAGGGAAAGCATTGGAGACACAGCATGCATGAGTAGTGCAAATGATTGCTTTCCAGTTTCTGAATAGTTCTCTTGAATATGCTGTGAAGAGGTAGGAGGGAAGAGTCAACCCTCTTGAAATGAGGGAGATTGGATTGAGTGGCAGCATTTTGTACAGAGTGGTTATGCATCAAGGCAGCAGCACTAAAAACCCTGGGAAGGATGATGATGGCTATTCAGCACTCACACAGGACTCTGGAGGTGTGCGGTGTTGGATTTCAGAGGGGCAGGAGGTATGGGGCAGTTCAATTATGAAAGGTGATTGGAACAAATGAAAGATGTGTTTGATTTCACCCTGCTTTTAGTCCTGTGCACTTGCTGACCCCACAGCATTCTCCTTGTTCTAAATCCAACAAACACATGGAATTGAGGCACTCAGGTGCAAATTATCATCCAAGAAACCCCCACTCATCTGCCACCACACCCTAGAAATGCCCAAACTCCATCAGCACCATCCCGTTTGAATGTAGATTTCCTTCAGTGTCTGGAGTTGGGTCTCTGTGCATATGTCCAGAATCGCTCCCTTTGCTCATGCCTAAATCCAGGCAAATTCCAGAAACTAGGAGTTCCTTTCCTAAGGTTCCCCAAGGGTCTTAATCTGTGAGGTGTTCCCAGAGCATACCTAACACAGGATGGGACCCCACAGGGATTACAGCTGTCCTTTGTATAACCAGAGGGGGATACAACCACTCCTTTTCTATGCAAGAGCCCCATTTATTAGAGCACCCAAACAAAAAGAGGGAGTTATGAGTTCAGTTCTCCTCTTATACTGAGGGAGGGAGGGAGGGTGTGTGTGTGTGTGTGTGTGTGTGTGTGTGTGTGTGTGTGTGTGTGTGTGTGAGTGAGTGAGTGAGTCAGAGATCTTAGAAGACTGCTTTACCCACCAGGCTGTAGACCATTATGGACCAGGGGTCCTGGCCACCTGTCAACTGAAGTTGGGAAGAAAAACATGGAAAAGCAAAAGTGCACAAAATAGAACAGGACTCTACTTAGCAGTTAGGAGAGTTCTCTAGGAGCAGGTGAATTCCTTAAGCTGCATCCCTTGCTCTAAGGACTTCTGTATTTTATCTAGCAACTCCCTAATATAAAATGCACAAACAGTCCTGAGAGAAAGGGCCAGAAGCCCAGATTCCTTCTTCTTAGACAAGTATCCTAACCATTAGCTTACAGTCTCTGCCCCCCAAAATCTTGATTTGGCATTTTTTTTTCTATCAGGACAGTTGAACAGCTTCAGCGGGGGCCTGAAGAGCACGGTACTCTCAGAATAGCCCACAGTCTGGTGCTCAAGGCACTTACTTAAGACACAGGTTGGCAACATACCATCCATGAAACCATTTGATCTGCCCTGTGGAGCTTCTGACCTGGCTGGCACTGTTGCTGCTTCTCTGTGCTGCCTGGTCCCATTGCATGGCTGGGGGTGAAGAGAGGTAGGGTGAAGCTTCATTTGCACTGTGTGGCTGGGTGAAGTAGCAGCACTGGGGCAAAAGGCCAACCCACCGCTGACCCAAGCCCAGGTGACACAGCCCACTGCTACAAAACCTTGCTGACCGCTAACGTAGGAGACAGATCTAAGACAGAACCCTGGTTCTCCTCTTCCACGGGTGGGGAAAAAAGGAGCCCCCTCCCTGCCCAGCTATGTCCATGCTTTAAGAGTGGGCCTGCTCAGCTGAGTGAAAGAAAGGACATGGGTGCCTGCCTTCAGGAGAGGCTTCTGGGCTCTTCCCCCCCGACGTGAGTTAGAGGTGGCTCCCTGCAAGGGGTGGGAGGCACATGAGAACGGTGCCGACTCTCCAGAGAGGGACAGGAATTCAGGCACACCAATCCTGGGCATTTCCTATTTGCTAGACCTAGGTAGCTACATGCCAAGTGTGTTAGCTTTAGGTGGCTCCCTGCGCAGCATATTTGCTGAGCCAGATCCTGTTCAAAGGTGCCTAATTCACCCCATGCACTATATAGGTTCTGGACCCCTCCTCCAGGGCCCAGACACCTATCATTTAGATGCCACAGTGCCTAAGCCCTTTACTGGACTTTGTCCTTCATGACTGCAGAGCTGTATGGCAGTGCTGCGCAAGCAGACAGACATTTGCACATATTACCTTGTCCCTGTCTCATGTTGTGCCTAGTAGGGGGTAGGCAAGAATCTGTGCAGATGGAGTAGGTACATGACAGGATTGCTCTGAGTTAATGAGGCACATTTTTCATAATTTGCAAATGCCAATTTGCTATCCAGCTTTCACTGTCTAACTGGGAAGCTGGAGATGTGGGTATATTACTGAACACTGGCTCTAATCTTACAGAGGGAAATCAAACCAATTATTATTATTATTTCAATCAGTCCAGGCACTGTCTGAGGGCTTGAGGTTAAGAAAGTCAGCCTATCTAAACAAAAGGCAATTGTGTACTATGCGTCTGTAATGCTATGAAAGGCCTCTGATGAATCAAGCATCCTCTCTCATGGTTTACAGCATCAGCAAAAGGCTCTTGATAAGATCCCTTGATGGAATAAGAGCCTCATGATTCCTTGCTTTGTGTTATTTATTTGCTCTATAAATTATATGATCCAATCATATCGATGCAACTGAGATCATGGGTGTAGTGAAAAAGCCAAGTCAAACAAGGCCAGATCCCAACAGTTCTCACAGGTGTCTCTATTTAGAGCATAAAATAGGCACCTTCCCCTAAGAGCGTGATCCAGACTGACAGGGCTAGGATCCTCATACAGTCAACGGAGGGAAGTGAGGCACCTCCAAAGAGTGATCTTAGGGTCTGAGAAGGGAGGTTCCTGCAACTAGCCAACAGGACATAGTAGGCTGGAGGGGTTCGTGTAAACTCCTGCTCCTCCTTAGAGATGCACATTAGGTACCTTTGTCATATTAGGGTCCCAGAAGTGAGGTATGTGATGTACATCAATAGGAACACAGAGTCCACTATAAAGTGCAGAACTCCACATTCACTCAGGAACATGGTTGCGGTGCCACTCATCTTTTGCACAATACCTGCGTGATTAGAGCACATACCCATGAAGTGGGAGACTGGATTATTGGTCCATGTGAGCCTGAAGGGACTCAAATCCATTTCCCCCACTTCCTAGAAGAGTGCCCTAACCCTGCAAGCCAAGTGAATATGGAATGTTGTCCTTTAGATGAATCTTCTGCTGGTGGTACTAATGAAGTAGTAGACATGCTCTGTGAACACGTAAAGACTGGAGGACTTTAGGCACTACCCAACAGTGATCTGCTGCTCAGTCTGGATTGTTTCTGAGCATGTGCACAAGTATATGTCAAAGTGCTACAGAACCTTTCAGGCCAAAAAGCCAGTACTTTTGGGAACCTAAGTAGTTTTGTGGCTCAGACCTCTAAAATTCTTCTTGAAGTCCTTTTTATGCACCTACAAGAATGATTTGGATCTGGTCCTAAGTGGCAACTCTTGGGAAGTTGGGAAGGCAAAAGGCTGGGGAAGAAAGTCAGTAGGATAGGTTCAGATTGAGACCAGCTGAAAAGAGAAGAACATTCAAGGGATTTGCTGTCTGCAACTTGCTGATGCATATTTTCCAAAACTCTGAAGAACTGCTAGATGGTTTGGCCCAGCTCCAGTAGAATTTAATCACTCAGAGCTTCTCTAATATTTTCTAGGCTCAGTGGGTTGCAGAAAACTGTCATTAAACATGCAAAAGCAACCCTGATGCTTACTCTGCATGGAGGGAGAGACCATATGGAGACAGCCCACGCTTTGTGCACCACAGTACATCAGAGACTGGATTAGCATCTCCTTTTGCAGTTGCTAGTCTGGTCTGGAAGGTTTCTTAATTGACTAGCGTTGTTAGCATGGTGGAAACACCAGCATGTTGTCATGAAGAGTCACAAGTGTGAAGATGTTGTAAGTTGATGCTCACCCTGACCGAGTGGACGTTGGTTGACTTTCACTAATATTTAGGAATCCAAATACTGTGACCACAAACTATGTCACTTTCTAGTAAAAAGGTAACTCTAACTTCTAGACCAGGGGTTATACAATCTGGTACTTGTTTACCTAGCCATGAACCAAGTCATGTGACTGGGAACTGGCAATACAACTTCACCTGCAAAAGCCCCAGAAATTATGTTTCAGTGAAAAAAAAAATCTGTTTTCAAAGTCAATTCACAGCTTTTACATGGCAATAAACACTTCTCTGAATGCCATGCTGAGCAAAATGGGAGCAGCCTGCCTTAAACCCAATCCTTTTATGTTCGCAGCTTGATAGTTCCTAGTTGAAAAATACTGAGGTGAGAATGCAAGTAGTAAATAATCATTCTCTCCTCGAAGGAATTATTGTGATGAGTTGTTCAGAATCAATGTTAAAGACTCATCATGTACCATCAAAGGGAAAAGAAGGATGGGAGGTAATAGTTTCCCCTTTGGCAGCGCCACTGGTTATAAACTCATGGATATTGCAATGCTTTAATGATATTGTATTTTATATGCTACAGCCTTCCTCCTTCACAGCCCCCCCTACCTTTCCACAGAAAAGAAAAAGAATTATTTCAGTCCATGCCTTTCCCACAGCTTGGAAAATAATATTGCCATGGGATAATTCCAGACTTGCTCATGGGCTCTCCGAATTGCAGTGCCTCAAATAGAAATACCTAAGGTATCAAAACAGATTGAGAGTCATTGATAGTGACAGAGCCTGTGAAATGATCTCTGCAACAGTATTTGCCATTAGGATTGAATCAGATCAAGATGGGTTAGAGACTTAGGCCTTGTGTACGGTACAAAGTTATGCTGCCAGCAGTGGGGACGTATAAAGGTCATGACCAATAGCCAATGTAGCTGTGCTTACAACCCCCCTGGTATGCAAACTCTGCTTGCAGTGCTTCTGCCACTCGAGGTAGCTGCTGTAATTCTGCTGGGAGAAAAACCCATCAGAGCTGCATTAGGGGACCCAGCCACTTTCATACTGCCAGCATAGTTAAAATGGCAGCAGTCCATCATGTAGACTAAACTATCAATAGCCATGTTCCTTGTGACAGTCACAGAGCCTATGATATGGAAAGTATTATTATGCCCCTTTATAAATAAATCCGTGGTACATCCACACCTTGCATACTGTGCCCAGTTCTGGTCCTCACACCTCAGAAAGGATATAGAAGAATTATAGAAGGTACAGAGAAAGGCAACAATGATGATTAGTGGTATGGAAGGGCTTTCATATTAGGAAAAGTGAAAGAGGCTAGGCTTATTCAATTTAGAAGAGAGACACTTGAGGGGGACATGTAAAGGTTTACAAAATACTGTAAATGGTGAAGAGAAAATAAGTAGAGATTTATTATTTACTTTCTCACAATACAACTGGGGGGGGTTCAAAATGAAGCTAGTAGGTAGTAAATTTAAAATTAACAAAAGGAAGTTCTGTTTCAGACAGTATGTAATTTAAGTGTGGAACTCATTGCAACCAGATGTTATAGAAACTAAACACAGTTTAGCCAGATTAAAAAAGGCATTGTTCAAATACTTGGAGGAAAAGGCATCAGTAGCTTTTCAACCTGGGAGTTAGCGATATAGTCTCTGAATTAGAACTTCACAGACCTTGAATGCTGGAGTCTGCAAGTGAGAGAGGAACAGTGGAAAAATACCCTGGTCCTACCTAGTTCAGCATCTACTCTGCCATTGTGCAAGACAGGATACTGGGTTAGATGGACCTATGGTTTGATCCAGTAAATGGCAGTTCTAATCTTCTATGAGACTGCATTTGGAAGGGTGTTCAAAATGTTAGTCTTTCACCAAACAGGATGTCATCTTATAAGACAAAGATGGCCAGACCCTAGAAGACTCTTGCATAGCTAATTCCCTTTGACTGAGAATGCTTTCTCCCAGTTTTGCATGTGCTTTGCCCTGGCTGTTGTGATCTTGATTGTCCCAGCTGCTACAGGGGCTCAGGGCTTGAAATTTGGTCTTTTCTGTAGTAGGGATGTGATCCATTAATTGCTTAGTCCTTGAACAGGGATCAGAGGATGACTCGGAGCCAGCAGAGGAGCTTGAGCATAGATCTGATGTGCTTACTGCAGTATATACTAGGGAGAAGGCAGCCAGCTCTCTTCTGTAACAGCTGAAGCTTGTGCATCATCTTTAAAATCAGATCCAGATACAGAGAGTTAAAGTAACCCTGCCTGGGGTGACAAATACATGGATTCTTCATTTGGGAGGAAGGGACAATGTTTTCTAGCAAACTGGAGGTGAAGGAAAGCATTTTGGGAAATTCGTGCTGCTTGGTCATTTGAGTTTAACTGAGACATGAAGCCAAGGCTTCACTCTACCTCAACAGATTTCATCAATGGCCTCACACCAGCAGGAGGGTCATTCTATTACAAAGCAATGCTGAGCCAGTGAAACTGTATTCCTCCGGACTGGCTCACACGCTGCACGTTAAAAATGCTCCATCTGTTGCAGAAAATGAAATATAACCTGAAAGGCCATGTATGTGGGCTGGATATTAACATGGATAGATAAATACATAAAGATGAGGACACAGTGGTAAAGCAGCTAAGGTACTTCTTCGTCTCTCACCCCATCCTCATCAATAAATTAAGTGACTGTGGCATTGATGCCTGCACAGTTGGATGGGTAAAAAATTGGCTGATGGGGTGCACCCAGAGAGTAGTGGTGGACTTGTACTCAAACTGGTGAGATGTGAGCAGTGGGGTACCCCAGGGCTCGGTCCTCAGGCCCGCACCGTTTAACATCTTCATCAGCAACTTGGACAAGGGGGTGGAAAGCACGCTGTCCAAATTTGCTGATGACACTAAGATGTGGGGCGAGGTGGACACATTTGAAGGGACAGAGAGGCTGCAACTAGATTTAGACAGACTACAAAAGTGGGCAGATGAGAATAGGATGGGGTTCAACATAGACAAATGCAGGGTGCTGCACCTTGGGAGAAGGAATCCACAGCATACATACAGGCTGGGGAGTTCCCTTCTTGAAAGCACAGAGGCGGAAAGGGATCTCGGAGTCATTATTGACTCCAAGATGAACATGAGCCGCCAATGCCAGCCCGCAGCCAGCAAGGCCAGCCATACTTTGTCATGCATCCAAAGATGCATCTCAAGCCGGTCCAGAGAGGTGATACTCCCCCTCTATGCGACTTTGGTCAGGCCGCAGTTGGAGTACTGCGTTGAGTACTGGGCGCCGCACTTCAAAAGGGATGTAGCCAGCCTGGAGAGGGTTCAGAGGAGGGCCACCCGCTTGGTGAGAGGGCAGCAGCACAGCTCCTACGAGGAGAGACTGAGGGACCTGAACCTGTTCAGCCTCAGCAAGAGGAGGCTGAGGGGGGATCTGGTGGCTGCCTACAAACTCATCAGGGGAGATCAACAGCAAATAGGTAAAGCTCTTTTCTCCCCAGCACCACCAGGGGTGACAAGGAACAATGGTCATAAGCTGATGGAGAATAGCTTTAGGTTGGAGATCAGAAGGCAATATTTTACAGTTAGGGTGGTCAAAATCTGGAACCAACTTTCCAGGGAAGTGGTCCTCACCCCTACCTTGGGCAAATTCAAGAGGAGGTTGGACGATCACCTGTCTGGGGTCTTGTGAACCCAGCATTTATTCCTGCCTGTGGCAGGGGGTCAGGCTAGATGATCTGTTTAGGTCCCGCCTGACTCTAGCTACTATGAAACTTCACTACAGATCTATAGATGTGGGTTCAAATCGTGCTCTGGACTTGGGCTAGAGACTGCCCCCATTTAACCAAGCTATAAGGGGGTACCTGATCATCAGGCTGAGGAAATCAAATATGGCCAGACAAGATGCTTGCCATATCAATTGTGGACCTTAACAACACTAGCCCAATAAGCTACCTGGACTTGGAATGGACCTTATTTAAACGTAGATAGCTATCTAATTATACAGATGGACGTACGGCTAGATGCAGCCCTGACAACTTTGGCGGGGGGGTGGGTAATGATATCAACTCTATCATAAATTAAGTGAGGTTGAACATAGAGAGTGTTTGAATGGTGAACATTCAAGAAAAACCCAGGGGCTCCAAATTAAATGAGTGGTTCTTTTCCACATGACTTTGGAAGCAGCTGATTCTCTGGTCTGGCTTTGGGCAGTAGCATGTGTTGGTGGAAGTGTGGTCTTTTGAATGCATTCACAACCACTTCTGGACAATACAGGGTAAATTCTGCCACCCCAGGTCTTTCAGCATCACAGTGTAAGGAGATGAATTCGGTTTGTGGTATGTGCGTACGCATGTTCATAGATTCATAGATGTTAGGGTTGGAAGGGACCTCAATAGATCATCAAGTCCGACCCCCTGCATAGGCAGGAAAGAGAGCTGGGTTTAGATGACCCCAGCTAGATGCCTATCTAACCTCCTCTTGAAGACCCCCAGGGTAGGGGAGAGCACCACCTCCCTTGCGAGCCCATTCCAGAAATGTGTGTGTGCGCGCACATATTTACAACTATCTGAGTATAGAAGTAGACAAAGTTTCATAGATTCAAAGATATTAGGGTCAGAAGGGACCTCAGCAGATCATTGAGTTCGACCCTCTGCCCTGGGCAGGAAAGAGCACCGGGTCAGATGACCCCAGCCAGGTGGTTGTCCAGTCTCCTCTTAAAGACCCCCAAGGTAGGGGAGAGCATCACTTCCCTTGGAAGCCCATTCCAGATTAGGCAGTCCTTAAAGTAAAGAAGTTCTTCCTGATGTCTAAACTGAATCTGCTCTCTGTCAGTTTGTAGCTATTATTTCTAGTTAATCCAAGAGGTGCCCTGGTAAACAGAGCATCTCCTATCTCTTGCTGTCCCCCCTGATGAATTTGTAGATGGCCACAAGATCACCTCTCAGCCTTCTCTTGCGGAGGCTGAAGAGATTCAGGTCCCTCAATCTCTCCTCATAGGGCCTTACTTGCAGGCCCCTAACCATATGAGTGACCCTCCTCTGGACCCTCTCAAGGTTATCCACATCCCTCTTGGAGTACGGCACCCAAAACTGAATGCAGTACTCCAGCTGCAGTCTCAGTAGTGCTGCATAGAGGGGAAGTATCACCTCCCTGGACCTGTTTGTGCTAATGCATGATAAAGTGCAGTTAACTTTACAGATCACTTCATCACATTGATGACTCATGTTCATCTTGGAGTCAACTATGACTCTTAGATCCCTTTCTGCTACAGTGCTGCTGAGAGGGTCATTCCCCAGCCTGTAAGTGTGTTGGCGATTCTTTCTCCCTAGGTGCAGCACTTTGCATTTGCCCTTGTTGAATTGCATCCTATTCTGTTCTGCCCACCTATCCAGTCTGTTCAGATCCACCTGGATTTGTTCCCTGCCCACATCTTTCCAGGTCGATGCCGAAGAGGAAACAGTACATCCAAGAATGCAAGTGCTCTTAGAAAAACAGGTGTGCACACATTTAGTTAACATGTTAACTTTTAAGTATAGCAAAGCCTGCCAATTCCCATATAATGTTAAGCTTGTGTGTAAGACTGTAATCAAGTGCTTAAAGTGAACTGTACAGTGAAGCGCATTGCTGCATTGGAATCTATCAAGCTAAAACACATTTGCTGCTTGTGTTAACATAACACAGTTTCTTCAGTTATAAGGCACCTTAGGGCCATTAGATCTTCTTCTTGTCTCTACACCACATTTGACCATTTTGTTATACATGCTTGTGCTCATTTATTGTACTTTGTAAGATCTTTCATTATACATATGCCATCAAGCATCAGGCATTGCAGCAGGTGTTGCATAGTCGGAGGGTCTGTGCCACAGTCATAGGTGTTTTAACCAATGGTATAACCCCACTTCTTTATTAGTACCTTGGAGTGTCCAATGCCAGTACATAGGCAGTTGAGACATTGCAACCTTTGCCATGGTTCGTCAGCCCCAGGTGGCAAGGACTTGGCCACTGGAATGTCCAGTTTTTCACTGTCAGGTATTTTCTTCAACCTCTTGTTCCACATCTGTACTTGTGTCTCCTTGGATGTAGCATCGAGAGGTCAGGTGCTGGTGAGGAAGCTTGTGTGTGACTTCAGATGTTTGTGTGCTATGGGATGGTTGTACAGGGGGTAGGACCATTAGATCCCCTAACCTGATTTCCTGTATAACACAGGGCATAGAATTTCACCCACTTACCCCTGTTCTGAACCTAATAACGTGTAGTTGGACTGAAGCATAACTTAGAAAGGCATCTGGACTTGATCTGGAGACTTCAAGAGATGTATAATCCACAGTCTCCCTCATTAGATTACTCTAGAGATTAATCACCCTCACTCATAAATTCAATGTAGAAATAAGGCACTCATTTTGACTGGCCTCAGTGTCCAGCAATTGGCTCTTGCTTTGCCTTTCTCCACAAAGTTAAAATAGATCCCTTTAGTACCCAGTATTTTCTCCCTACAAAGGTAACACTGCAACTAAGTCACTTCTCAATCCTATTTTTGATAAATGAAACAAATTTAACTTTTTAGATCTCTTAGGCTATGTCCATGCAGCGCAAGGCAGCACCATGCTCAAACAAACCAAATTCACTCTGCACTGGCTCCTGAACCAGAAGTAGTAGAGCCACTTTAGTATGATGCTGCATGCACCAGAGGCCTGAAGTCCCACAGCTGTATTGCTTCTAGATCTGGAGGTATTGAGCACTTCTTGTGGGCACTGCATGTCTCAGCACAGTGCTGCCCTGTACCACAGAGACAAATATTTACTGTAAGACTTCCCTCCACTCCCAAGCTTGCAAATAATTTTTGTGGCTTCTCTTTGTTTCTTCTCTATTTTAATGCAACCTTTGTTAAATGTAAACACCAGAACTGGACTCTATTCTCTCACTGGCCTTCACCATATCATATGCATGAGGGAAAAATCACCTCCAACCTGTGGTTCCTCTCTCTATAGGGTCACATTGCCCCAATATCACACTGGGAGCAGCTGTTCAGTAGTTTGTCTGCTATCATCTTTTTCAGAGCCTGCAGCAAAAAACTTGCACTTTCTACCAGTGATGCTCATGCTGGTTGCATGGTGCTTGCTATAAAACTCCAGATATTCCCTTTGTTTTTAGGAGAAGGATAATTAAAATAGCATTACTCTGCTTTAAGGCTGTGGGGTCAAGAACTCAAGCAGCAGGGCAGTCAAAAACAAAGGTTTCTCCACAGCAGTTTGCACTTACGCACATTGTATTTTTCATTCCAGATTCATTTGTTAAAAGTAATATTTTTTACATCATTGCTCATCCTAGTTAGTGCATTACCACAATATATGTAGGCTGACCAGTATATTGTAGTTAGTACTGAAAAAATAATTAGTTTTCAGGCTTCTTTGCCTTTGCAGTGCTTGATTTAAAAACCTTAATGTACTAATTCTAATATTTTACATTTAGATATAAATAAATAGCATTGTAGGGAATGTTCTTGATGTAAACTTAATCTACAACAGCAGTTACCTGATCATTACTATACATACATATAAATACATATAGCTGTGTATCCATTGTACGGGCAGATGGAAAAATGTGCGAGAATAATAGGTTTTTCATAAAATAGATGCATGGGGTGAGCAGCAAGATAAACAGCTTTACACATGGTTAGGAACTAGAAGGGAAACTCACTTATGTGATAAAGGGCCATCTACATGTTGCCATATGGCAACACTGCTATAGCACCATGCTTCCTTTTGGAAGTACTACAGCGTGGTGCAGTACATGCAGTACTACACCATGCTCATGGCGCACGGTTAGATTTCACCGCTATGTTGCCGTAGTGGCACACTATACTGGGGGAGTGTGCTGCTATGGCGATGTTGCTGCCGATCATGTGTAGACCGATGTGATCACTACATTGCCATAGGGTGACATGTAGACGTGCCCAAACTGAAGGAAGTGATAAAATATCCAAGAGATGGGCCTTTCTGTCCAATTGCTTGCAACAAGATTTTGAGGGATCAGCACCTTTGCAAGTGAATGCATGAGTGGAGTATTGAGAAACACAACTCACTCTGTGTTATATTATTTCTGTCATATAATGTCAAAAGGTCCTCACTGAAATCAGGGATTCCTCATACTAAGTTAGGTACAAGTACATAGTAAGAAATATTAGTTATCTTAGAAAGCTAAAACTTAAATACACAAAATTATCATCCCCATTTTACAGATGGGAAAGTAGCATGCAAATTGCTGTACCCAGCACTACACAAGGGTTTGGGGTAGAGCAGGGACTTGAACCCACATCTTCTGAGTCCAATCTAGTGTTTTCCTCATATCTTTTTATCTTGAGGCAAGCTGAATGGACCTAAGAGAAAGGCCCACCAAGCAAAGAAGCAACATCTCTAACAGAAATCCCAGGCAGTGAAATGAAGTGTGAGGAAAGAACTGACTGAAGTTATGACATCAAGTGGATGCTGAATAAAGTTATACTATTTGCTCTTTATCAGCTTAGGTTCTTGCTTTACTGAAGTCCAGGAAAGGATGTGTGAAAAAATACATTCCTCCCTGCTAGCTTCACAAATACTTTTACAATTACAATTAGGTCCCCTAGGAAGTTAGACACAGTTGTCTGGGATGATCAAACAAAAGAAAGGGAAAGCAGCTAAAAAATAAGAAAGAAAAACAAGGTATAAAGGGAAAGAAAGAGCCCACTGATCAAAGCTTTCTATGAATAGGATTTCTTCTTTTTCTTTTAATACCTTTTACCACAGCAGTAGGCCTTTCTCAAACAGAAGATGCCAACTGGGATGAAACAGGTGCAAAGCTGGTTCACTTTACAACATGGACTCTTGCTTAATAGGGTCTGAACTGAGTTCAGACCATCCAATGCATTTCAATTAGAATCTCAGGTTTGTCCTAGAAATGCCAAACAAATCTATGATCTAGCCAGCTAGGCAAGTGTTTCAGGTAAAGCTTTTTACTGTTGGCTCCAGATTGAAGCAGACCATGTCAGGAGACCCTTGTTCTTCTCTGGCCAGACAGTTTGTTGCTTCTGCAAGGAATATATTCTTTGCAGAAAATGTGATTATGACTGAATTGTTTTAAGATGACATTAGAAGTGAGCAAACACACATCCCATGTCCTCTAGAATCCCCTTTAAGAAAGCCAGGACTTCTAAACTGTTATAATAATTTACTTGCTTTGGTTTAACAATGAAGATTAAAAAAAAGAAAAACAAAAAAAAAAGGATACCTTCAGTTTTTGGAACCTAATCCAAAACCCATTGAAAGCAAAGACTGTCCTGGGATTTGAATGGGTTTTGGATTAGGTCCTCAGTGGATTTCTAGTAGCTTAGGCAGACTTTGGTGACTTATTCCAAAAAGAAAAATTGCTAACTACTTTTCCTCCACTGTTCCAGTTGACAGTGCTTCAATGAATGCGAGTGCTCTGACTGACAAGTTTGAAGTAATGGTTATCTGAAGTCCAGAGGTTAGAAAAACAACAGCTGGGTTTAATAAGAGCTTAATTACTCTGTTCATGGAAGAATGAATGCTCTTTCAACAGAATTACATCTTCAAAACTGTCTCCCTAGACAGCACATGGCATCTTACTCAACCCATGATACATCAAGAAGGTCATCATCCAAACAATCTCTCATTGGCTGTTGTCTTCTAGTAGAGTTGGGGTGTTGTTCTAGCCATGAAGGTCCAGGAAATGTCTCAGGGGAGGGGATTTTTTGTGATATATTTTATTAGACCAATTGTATACATAAAAGAGTTGTCAGAAATCCATTTCCAGGGGAAAAAATGCATCTTTTACTTTTTGTCCCTTTTTAGGATGGGGAAAAAAGGGTTTTTTGTATTTTTGTTTTTTTCTGGAAGTGTACTCTTATTTTCTGGACAGCTCTAATTCCATCTCTATTTTCTGGGTAAGACGTTGATATATTAAAGAACTAGGTCCAGAATTTTCAGTAGGGTTCAGC
>NW_005842284.1:1622579-1635078 GCF_000455745.1 Alligator sinensis | reverse complement strand
CCCCCCCCCCGCCGCTATCAAGACCAGATTCTCCAAAGAACTCAGGCTCCCATTTCAAAACCAAAATAAGTATCCAGCTTTTCCAAAACAGTGAGATCCCAATTTTAGAGAAGGTGGATGCCACAATATTGTTCAAGGGACTCAGCCTGGGGAGCAAGATAAGAAAGGATCAGAAAGTATGCTAGCTCAGAAGGACAGCCCTCATGCAGTGTGCCATCATTAAACATGTGGAATGGAATCTCAAAGACTGTGACTAAAGTTGCATCTGTGCAAATCTATTCAAATGAAATTAGAGGGGAGAAAAAAAATCAAAGTTGCAAATACATGCTGGTTAGATGCAAGTGTTGAGAGATTGTATAACATTCTCTTTTTCCAGAATGTCACTCCTACTATAGCGCCAATAATAGATTAGGAAAATTTCTCCAATCCAGTAAACTTTAACCTGATTTAATGTTGTGCGGGGTAAGGGGGGGAATGGAAAAAAAATAGGAACATTTACTGTGTCTGTCCTTCCCTGAATGGATTAACAGATACCAGTTGACACAAATCCTGAAGTCCTTCTGCTACATAATTCAAAAATAGGCTTTCTGCTGTATGGCTGAAGCCTATAAATTATTAATATCCTCCCAGTATTAATCATTTATTTGTGGCTGAAATTGCATTAACATGCCATGGCAGGCTATTGTGAATAAGGCAGCCAGCCTTTTTTTAAAAAAACAACAACTGCTAGCCGTTTGTTTTCCAAGGTCTCCACAACAGTAACAAATAAAGAGGTCAAGCAAGCCCAAAAACCTGTAATAACCAACCTCAGACCTGTCATAACTCTTTGGCATTTTTTAATTCGATTAGCATCAAGAAAGCCTTGATTACTTGGACAGGGTTTCAATGTGAAGGGAAAGCATAAGGGAGAAATACCTTTAGAAATGCTTGCCTCTTTCTCTTACCTCCACCTTGAGGTGGAGGAGGGGAGAAAGCCAGAGTGAATTACATCCAAATTGCATACAGAGGGAATTTTCAGTTCCTCATCCTGGTGCTGTGGCAGCTCTGCTGGATCTCTCCTGTCAGCAAGGGCCACTGCTCCTCAGCAGGATAAGATGGCATAAAAAGGGTGTCTTTGTAGTGATTGCATTGCCTGAGAAACCAGTGCATCCTTTGGGTACCTGAATTTTTATATATTTCTTCTTGGTGTTGAGCACAGCAGAAATTTGAGAGTGATCCATTAGCTTATCTCCTGCCAGTCCAAGAATGTTCCCTGTGGTCTATTTTATAGCACTTTGTCCAGGCCAGTTTAAAAGATCCAAGTGATGAAACTTCTTCCAATTTACTTGGAGGAGCTATTTTAAAAGCTAAATAGACATCACCATTTGTGCTAGTTCTTGTAACATGCATCAATGCCTCTCTCATAAATAATTGCTAAAGCTACATGTACATGAGAAACCAAGAGAAAGAAAGGGAAGGAAAGAGAGTATTAATGCCCAAGTTGATATTCAGATGAGGAAAATGAGACCACTAAGAGAAACCAAGGTAGAATTGGGCCTATGGCTGTTGAGGATAGAGGAGTATGCTGATAAGGGACAGAAACATTTAACTGCCTTTGAAGATCATGGGCCACCTGCCATTTATTCCAATAGAGCTTAGGCACCTAAACACACATGCTCCAGGGAATCTGAATGAACAGCCTTCCCTCGAAGGCTGCACATATGTCCTGGAAATGCCAGAATTAGGCTGTCTTCTCCAGTCAGCCTTGCTTGCCCTTTCCACTTTTGAAAAGGAGGTTTGGGACTGATCAGACAATATGGATATTTTTCCTTGAAAAAAAACAGGTTTGGAGGCAATGTGTTTACTGAGAATTTAGGAGTTTCAGATGGAAACTGGAATAATGCCCTTGATCATTTTACTGCCATGAAAAATGATTTATTGGTAGAGTCTTGCCTAGTTGTGATTTATCATACTGGATGATAACATCCATCCATCATGTGTTGCCCTTTCCACAGAGGTCCATACCTGACCTTTTAGGGTGAACACCTGCAATAAAATAGCCAGCTCTGCACACCGCTTATGGGCCAGGCTCACCTCTATCATTTATTCTATCCCAAACAGCTGCCAATTCAACACTGCCAGTAGTCATGACATTATCATAAGGTGCTTTTAAACATCCTTTACAATCATCTTCACCCAGGACTTTCCTGTCAACTTCTTTACACTATGTAAGCAATGCTTGCTTCCTTTTGCTCTTTGGTTCACATTGTTTATTTAAACCTTTTAATGAAATATCTTGTTGATTAATCTTACAGAATATGTTTCTCTCTGAATACTGCCCCTTCTACCAGCAATCTGGTGCATACAGCCCCAGTGATAGTCTTGCTGAATGAAGCACTGGAAGAAATTTAAGGACCAGCTGCTACCCTCTTGATAAACAGAACTCAGCAGAAAGACAGTACCCTAGAGTCACAGATGCTAGAGATGAAACAGACCTCTCAGGCCATCCAGGCTGTCTCCCCATGAAGGCAGAATGGTTCCTTGGTCTTGCAGTGTATTTTCCAGTGACCTGTCTAAGTTAGTTAGAGATGTTCCAGAGTAATGGGACTCCCAACCATTCCCTTGGGGAAAAAATGTCATGACCTATAAATCAGGAGGAAATTGTCCATGGTATTCACACTTAGATTTTCCTTCTCCCAAGTTCAACAGACAGTATCCAACTGTATAAGCCTGTACAATATCTCTGTTTTGATAATATCCCATCTTGTATTTAGAAACAATTGTTATGTCTCCTCTTAGTTCTTGCTTCACTAGACTATATATACCTACCTCTTTTAATATTTCCATATCAATCAGGAATTCCAGCTATCTAATATGTTCTTCGCTGAACTCCTTGCAACTTACTGATATCTTTCGAGCAATGTGATTCCCAGAGAGCACAAAATGACAGCTGCACTCACCAGCTGGGTAAAGGAGGAGTTTCAGTCACCCACTCTGGTGCAGAGGGTCTCAGCATGGCCTCAGCAATCCCTCCAGTTGTGAGAAAAGGGCAGATTTAATTTCCTGTTGGGAAACCTTAGAGTACTACTAATGGAAGCTCCCTGAAAAAAAAGTTTTTAACCAGCCAGCCCCTGGGCACCCAGGCCATACCACCAGCTAGTCCCCCCACGTCATTTCTAGGGTGGCACTAGGATAATGAAAGCTATATCTGGTGCTTAACACCTGATGATGGGAGTGGGTCACCAGAAACACAAAGCTCCAGTGGTTCAGAGTCTATGCTATCTTCCAATAACTTTCTGGGCACAATTCAAGCCCTATAAAGCCCGCAATGGCCTGGACTTTATGTACCTAAGGGATCAACTTCCCCCTTATGTCCCATCCCAAGCCCTAAGGTCACTTAAGAGCAAATCCAAATACCATCAATGCGCCAAACTCACTTATTGAAAATGCGGGAGGTTGTTCGCAGTAGTCTCCCCTCAACTCTGGTGATCCCTTCCTTTGAAGCTCACCAGAGGCTTAGCCTGGGCATCTTCTGGAAGTGCTAAGATCTTCCTATTTAGATAGGGGTGTAGGTTGTAGCCGTGTTGGTCTAAGGACATAGGCAGACAAGGTTCCTTGGGTGAATCTGATAGCTTTTATTAGACCAACCCAAATAGTTGGAGAATAGTTATTTAGATAGGCATTTGGCACACAAGGCCAAACTGAAATACTGTATGGGAGTTTGATACATAGTTTATCTTAATACTCTGTTTGCTTTTATACCTTATTTTGTTTCTCCTGTTTCACTTTTCTTGTTCACTTATTTTACCAGTTGTTTTGCTGTGAGCTGCCCTGAGCTTTTGCTGGGAAGGACAACATATAAAACTAATAAATAAATAAGCACACAAGCTTCCTATTAGTCCCCAGGAGATTAGCAGTTGTCTGTATCTTGTACCACAATACCACTTTTTGGGCAGACTTGCTGTGGTTGTGTCACCTAAGTCTGACTTAGGCCCAGGATATTCTTCTGTGATGTAGAACTTTTTCTATCAGAGAGAGACTTTCATTGATTTTTTTTACCATTGTATCACATTGCAAAGTCATTTCTAATTTGCTTTCTTCTGCCAGCCCTGGATTCTTTCAACATTAGTACATTAGGGCTTAACTTACATAAAGATGTAGTCAATTCTCAGTCACTGATGGAGAAGCTGTAATAAAGACAGTTATGTCTTCAAGATGCATTCTAGCACAAGCAAAAGTTACAGGCTTGATATGGCAGTCCCTTGGTAAGTTATTTGGTCTGTGTTATGCCAGAGATCAAACTAGATAAACCTAATGGCCTCTTATATCATTAAAATTAAGGAATCAACTCTCTGATTCTTCCCCTTCAAACTGTTTGTGCCTCCAAATATTCCCCCTCCCAGATTTATTAGCTGTATTTTTTTGAAAAATCTGTTTTTACCCCTAATCTCCCTGGGTTCCTTTTTCATATGATTCTTCCCCACTGCCATTTACAACTCCTCCCCACTCAGTAGTGTATATGCATTTCATTAATTCACTGTTTATTTTTCTTCCAGACCAATTAATGAAGGTGATAAATGAGATAGGATGTAATACCAGTCCCCATGGCACCCCAGTAAACTACCTCCTCCCCCCGCCGAATTAAAGCACTGCCATTTATCATTACCATTTGCTAATGTTCTTTCCGCCAATTTGTAGACCCTGTGGCAATACTCCTACCGAAGCCAATCTGAATTAATTATTCAAGCAAGTTTATGTGCGATGCAGTAGTAAATGTGTTACAAAAACCAGAACATAATACACCAACTGCATTTCCTATATGCACTAGTCTTTTAGTTCTGTTTACTAAATTAAGTCAATTTGTGAAGATTTTGTTTCATATGAGCATTACTTATCACAAAGGATCCAATCAGGATCAGGGACCCATTGTGAAGCTTGTTGTTACCTTCAGCAGATTAGTGGCTATTTCCCCTCCCCTTTCCCCTCCTCCTCTCAAGTACAGAGTGTAGATTAATGAGGTAGACATTGCCTGGATTACCGACAATCTCTTTTTTAAAAAATGGTACATGTTCTACATTTTACGTTTGCTTTCTTTCTTTCTCTCTCTAACTCTCTCTCTCACTCTTCCTTTTGTGTACTGAGAACACGCTCTCTTTTCATCAAGTGTACATCTGCTCTCACTGGTTATTGCCCATAGGAGTCAATAGCATTGATAAAACTCAGCTGGTGAGCTCTTAGTTTCATGGAGCTGAATGTGAGATCAGACTTGGAGAATTAAGTGAGGAGTAAAGATTGGGGAAAATAATACCTTAAGAATCGGATACCCCAGGTTTTTCATGCAGGGGAACACCAGAAGTCTTTTTGTGGAACTTCTTGATGAAAGTAAAAGTAAAACTTCTACCAATCTCAAAACCAAAGGAAGAGGGTGCATGGATTTCCAGCCCATCCTGAGCACTTTGTCAGCTAGAATGGCTGGAGTGGACCTCCTCACTGGCCAGCTAACGATTCAAGGCCTATATGCTTATGGAAGGCATACAATTGGATTATTTTTCTACCCTGGAAAAGAGGACAGTAATGAGCCCCAGAGTAAAGGCATTTTTCCATGTATAAACCTGTGAGGTGCTCAAGAGGTTACACTCAATATCAAACAGATGATCTTCCACATCTCCCTGGAGGGAAGGAGGGAGGGGGGAGAGAAAAACACATCTCAAGGTTACCCTTTGTTGAGCATCCTACAAATTCTTTCATGACAGAGAAGGGCTTAGAAGAAGAGGACAGATATTTCTTTTTTTCAGAGCTCCAAACCTTGAAAATTCCCAGGGATCTTCCATAAACAGCTGATTGTCTTGCATGTAGGCACAATTGCCCTGAGAGTACTTCTATTCGTCTCCCCTTCAGAGGGGCCCTCATCCAATGCACCCTTGTTCTGAATGGTAGCAGCCCTAGCTATCCCAGTTCTGGCCCTTCTTCAAGGACAGCCAGAAAAGTGGAGCACCTATCACCAACTCCATATGGCAAGAAGGCTGCGACTTTCTTTCAGACTCAGATCTGGCCACCATCATCCATGCTTTTGTAACCTTAAGGCTAGACTACTGTGTTGCATCCTCTGTGGAGCAGCCCCTGGGATTATCCAGAAACTGCAGCTGACACAGAGCATGGTGATGCTCAACTAATGGGGGTAGGTCACCAGGAACACATTACTCCAGAGTCTGCACTGGCTTCCAGGAGCTTTCCTGGAACAATTCAAGGTGCTGATTTTGACTGATAAAGCCCTAAACTGTCTGAGCCCTACATGTCTAAGGATCCATCTTCTCTCTCATGTTCCATTGTGAACCCTAAGGCCAGGCAAGAGCAGCCTCCTACAAGCACCAGCTGTGCACCAGGTTTTTTGGTGAAAACATATGGGAGGTGGTTTTTGGTAGTTGTTCCTCAGCTCTGGAACTCCCTCCCCACCTCCATCTTGTCATCCATCAGAACCCGAGCGTGGGCATCTTCTGGAAGGATTGTAAAGCCTTTCTATCTGGGCAAGCCCTCTGCAGGCAGGGTTATTTGGGGACATTTTCTGGAGAGAGTTTGTTCTACTATTTTATAGTAATATTTTTCCTGTCTTTATTAACTTGATCTGTTTGTATTGTAAACTGCCACAAGCCTCTTTAGGGAGGGCATCTTATAAACCTAATAAATAAAGCATATGGTGATTTGGGTTTTTTTTTTTGCTAAATGAAGCAGAGCCCTGCATTCAACTTTGTACCTCACAAGAGACTAGGGTTAGCAGGTCCCTAACCACACTCCAGGCTCACTCTCCCACCCAGTGAAGACTCTCACCCCCTCAACTCCAGCCAGGCTCCTCATTCTTTCATTTCAGTCAGGATTTTATTGATTTTGGTGAAAAATCAGAAAAACTGGACAGCCTAATTTGAGTGCAAACCAAGCCGTTCTAGATGTTCCCCCAAAGTAAATCTTTACAAACAGTTTTGGGAGAATGGATGAAAGGACTGGCCACAGTAGGGTTGAGTGTACAGGTTAGTTGATATAAGCAATAAGGTATGCAAGCCTCTGGTCTTGTCTGCCATTACTGCAGTCAAGTGTTAACTTGCCTTATCTCCATTTGACTTATTCCAGCTCCTACTGATAGCAGCCTTGATCAAGTTGCTTTGCCAACACTAGCACTGCATTCACTCCCATGTGGTGCATGAGCATATTCCATGATTCTTTCCTCCTTAATAAACAGAGTCTTTTTGCAATACGTTGTGGAAGAATGTGCCTATCATTTCTGGGGAGGTGGGGGAATTATGGGATGGCATCAAAGGACAAGCAGCCCTCTGGTGGGACAAGTCTTCATCCATACTGCAAGGTGGTCATTTTTAGGAGCTGTTGAGTTGCAGTCACTCAGGCTTTAGCTTATACACACTTTTTGGGCCAGCCAAATCAAGATAAAGTTGTCACCAAGCTCAAGTTAAAAGGTTTCTCTGCACGAACGGAGGTCAAGTTGGGGCAACAACTGAGTTATCGCTCGGGTTTAGTTTACAGTGAACACAAGCCTTTTACATATTGGTAACTTCCCATCCTGGAGACTAGCATAAGCCCAGAACCATTTCTCCCAATGATGTAAAGCGGGTCCGCTTACCTGTCAAGGCTTAAAGCCAATTTGTGACTGCCTCTTCTTAACCCTGGTATCATTTAGCAGTCAATAATTCCATTCAAAGTAGCTAAGTGAAAATGATCTGGAATTGTTTTAATGGTGTTTACTAGTTCATAATGATACACTGTATCTATTTCTGAATGTAACAGACAGAAGCAGATAATAGGGACTGGAGAGAGACTAAACACTAATGCTGACAGCAAAATCAAAGTGCACACACTCCTGATGAGATAAAAGAGAGAGCCCAGCTAGCTTTAGAAAAGTAGCAACTGTAAGGACTTTATCTGTCACAGCAGAGGTTCTTCAGCCAAAAGGACTTCACTCCAGGAGGAAAAAAAATTCCCAAAAGCCACTATAGTTGAGAGTCCATTTCAGTATGATCTTTTATCTCCTGAAGGTAGGCACAGTCAATCTGAGGTCATCTTCTACTCACCGCCTCCTTTTGTTTCATGCCACTCTGCTTTCAAAGTCTCAGTCATGGCCAGTTCTTCTGGCCTGCCCTTCCCCTCCTGGGAAAATACTCTGAACTGGATGCCAGAACAAGTATTGCAGAGTCCTGGCCATCACAGCTAACGTAGAGGCAATAGGGAGCTAGTTTTGTTTCTGGCACAATTTAAAGCAGCATTGAGACTGCCAGAGCTCAGTGTGTTTTGGTCACATGCCCCCACAAGCCTGACATGCTTCTAATACTAGGTAAGCTAGGAAGAAATACTGCAGAACCAACCTGGAATCCTCAGCTGCCCATATCAAAGGGAATTTAGTACAAGCTCGAATCTAGTTTTCTGTTTTCTGGATATCACTTGTGTGTTTTGATGATTATATTGCACTGATGTCCCCTGTATGTAGTGGAGCTGTAGCCACTGGAGGCAACCAATATCAACAAATCTCCTTTTATTTAACAGAGATATCAATATTTGTAGCCTTGACTTTCAACCTTGTGTTTCTGTTTTATGTTCTGTTAATTGTTTGCACTCACTTAGCATGATTTTTTCCCCTATTACTGTATTTCATGTGCCTTGGATACATTTTATTAAAGGAAGACATAGTCATAACGATGGAAGCATTAAACCCTGTCAGGTGACTTTTCTAGCCCTAATGCACAGCAGGCAGCTGAAGCTATGAAATAAGAGACTTTGTTTAATCAGCAATCTTGCAGGTCATGCCTTTATTAGACAACAACATATGAAATATTAAATATTACCAAATTGGCCAAGACTAAACATATTCAAACCACTTATTCAAGTCACAAATATAAAGTATCATGTAATTTATAAATCATGAAAATAGATCTGGCTTGTGGAAATTTAAATGATTTTGTTTCTTGCCAAGCATTCTTTAAATCTATGCCCAGTACAATGTATGAAGCAAATACAGCAACCCCATACACATCTGGCAAATAGGGCTGTGGTGAGAAGTAATTTTCTATGGGGGAAGAAAAAAAATGTGGAAATCCAGATTTGGCAAAAAGGCCCTCTTTGTGGATGTCAGGGTATATATAGTGTTCTCAGAAATAAACAACAGAATCATGCACACATCCAACCCAGTACAGCACCTGTCTATCAGGGTGGTATTTCTGGGTCTCCTTTACCATTCTATCTGAAAAGCTCACCTCAGTGCATTTCTCTTCACAACACTCCTCTGGGGTAGGGAAGTACTATCATGCCCAAGCTACAGATGGTCAGAACTGAAGTATACATTCAACTCCTTTCTTTCCTGCACACTTTTCTTGTGTGATCACTGAGTTTCTGTATGTCTCCACTGATCCTGGGTAATGACCTCCCAAGCGTACCATCCTTCGACTCTGTTCCTAATCACAGCCTGCAACTCATTTACCTAAAACTCCAAGAATGGAATTATGTGTACACTCCTAGGCAAAAGACAAAGTAGGGATGTATCTTATAGACTGTGCGGGCCGGGAGCGGTCTGGGCCCTTTTTCGCGCCGCGTGGGCTGTGGCCAGCAGCCCGGGCACGCTGGGTCGGAGAGAACAGGCGACACGCTGAAATTAGGCACGGACACGTAATGGTTGATTCAAGATTGTTTACTTACACCGAAGATGGTCGTGGTGTAGGCTGGACAGTTTCCCAGGCACACCTCCGCTTAAATCCTCGTTTGAGGACTCAGACAACACTCGGATCACTCCCACGGAGTTGTCGAGGCTCCGTGGATCCTTTTGCGCGCGGGGAGAGGGATACGTCGAGGATTGTGATCAGTGACGGGGAGAGGCTAGAGGCTGATCAGACCCCTGTTGCCGTAAAAAACAGCAAAGCCTGCGCCGCCACGTGTAAATAATTTAACGCAAGCCAATAATGGGGCTCGAATTAGAATATGAATGGTGGGAACTCTTTGCAACGAGCATTTCTGTGCTGCAACA
The DNA here is from genome assembly GCF_000455745.1 of Alligator sinensis. Lineage (NCBI taxonomy): Eukaryota > Metazoa > Chordata > Crocodylia > Alligatoridae > Alligator > Alligator sinensis. Next base: position 1,625,084 of record NW_005842284.1, on the reverse strand, counting down.
AAGAAATGCACCCTGCAAAGAAAGCTACAAATTGGCAGGAATTCTTTTTGCACCGGGGTTTTCCTCTGCAGCAGAAAACTCCACTGTGCAAAGAAGCTGCAATTTAGTGGGAACATAATTCAGTGGTGCCAAAGCACACACAAAACAAAAATCACACCTTTGGGTTGTGACATAGACTAGGTACCTTTCTCTACTAAAAAAGATAAAAAGCAGAAACATCCTTTCACTAAATGTCCTTGTCCTGACCTCAGCAAACATAGGAATATAGGGCTGAAGGAGACCTCCCAAGTCATTGAGTACCATGACTTGCTATCGGAGGCAACATCAGACAAACTCTTTCGTGAACTTATCAAGTTCCATCTAAAATTGATGAGATCACTTGTTTCAGTGCTTTCATTGGGAGCCTGTGCCAACATTTTGCTGCTTTTATGGCTGGAATCCTTTTTCTAGTTTTCAGCATAAATATATTCACAGCCAATTTACACCCATGTGTTCTTGTACCACATCCTCTCTGCAGAGTCAACCCGAGTTATCTGCATGTATGTGAAAGGAGTTAGAGCTCAAGAGAAGGTGACCACATGGTAAAATAGTACTAAAGTTATAAAGAGTTAGTAGCCTAACCTGAGCTGTAGCCTTTACTCTCTTGATAGGCCAAGCCAATTTGAGTCAGAAGCTCTATGCCACTTGAATTATGGGCTTTTGTGTGTGGACAGCACTCAAATTAGGGCAACATTTGAGTCATTGCTCTCATTAATTCTTCAGTGGAGACAAGTCTTCACATGCAATTGATTACTTCAGTCTAGGGTGGTGTGCTCAGACTGGTACTTTAACAATCTCCCTGGAAGTGAAACTCAAACACAAGGGGCGTGTCTACATGAGACATGTTAATGCACATTAACCTAATTTAATGTGCATTATGGGCATGCACCTACATGCGCATGCCCTAAATGCACATTAAAATGGTGAAATTAGGCTAATTGTGCCTAATTCGATACTTGCAAATGCAGGTGTCAAATATAGGTGTTAAAGTGCATTAATGCACATATAGATGTGGCCCGGCACTAATTTAAGTGCCAGGTCTACCCAGCTACTAGGGACACATGGCAGGGCTGCAGGGACTAGGCACTAACTTTAGTGCCAAGTCCTGTACATGTAGACACCTGCCAAAAATCGCTTAATGAGCATTAAAGTAATGCACATTAAATTTAATTGTGCTTAAATGCCCGTGTAGATGCGCCCAGCCTAGCTTAATAGGATTTGCAGCTAGATGAACCAAGGCTGTCTCTTTCATGGCTATGAGGCATTATCTATAAAACAGTAAAGGCCTGAGCAACTAAATAAAAGGTTACATAAGCGCATGGCTTGATGTGGAATCCTGTGATGGCAAGAATTCAGCTGCTGAGTCCAGCAAATCTAAATCTATTGGCTGGATTTACAGTAGATTGGGATTTTGATTAATACTGGCACAAAATTGACCACTGGGAAAGATTGGAGGTGGGCGTAGAAAGCATGCTGTCCAAATTTGCTGATGACACAAAGATGTAGGGATAAGTGGGCACACTGGAGGGGAAGGACAGAATCCAACTAGATCTAGACAGGTTACAGAGGTGGGTGGATGAGAATAGGATGGAATTCAATGCAGACAAGTGCAAGGTGCTGCATCTAGGGAGAAGGAACCAGCAACACACCTATGGGCTGGGGAACACCCTTCTCAACAACACAGTGGCTGAAATGGGTCTTGGAGTCATTGTTGACTCCAGGATGGACATGAGCCAGCAATGCGAGGAAGCGGTCAGTGAGGCTAACTGCACCTTGTCGTGCATCTACGGATGCATCACAAGCAGGTCCAGGGAGGTGATCCTTCCCCTCTATGTGGTGCTGGTCAGGCCGCAGTTGGAGTACTGCATCCAGTTCTGGGCACCGCACTTCAAGAGGGATGTGGCTAACCTTGAGAGGGTCCAGAGGAGGACCACTCGCATGGTAAGGGGGCAGCAGGGCAGGCCCTACGAAGATAGGCTAAAGAGCCTGAATCTTTTCAGCCTCCACAAGAGAAGATTGAGAGTGGATCTGGTGGCCATCTATAAACTCACCACAGGGGACCAGCAGAAAATAGGGGAGGAGGCTCTGTTCCCCCAGGCACCACCTGGGATAACAAGGAATAACAGCCACAAATTGATTGAGACCAGGTTCAGGCTTGATATCAGGAGGCATTACTTTATAGTTAGGGCTGCCAGGCTCTGAAATGGGCTCCCAAGGGAGGTGGTGCTCTCCCCTGCCTTGAGGGTCTTCAAGAGGAGGTTGGATAGATATCTGGCTGGGGTATTATGATCCCAGCACTTGTTCCTGCCCAGGGCAGGGGGTCGGACTTGATGATCTGTTCAGGTCCCTTCCAACACTAGAAACTATGAAACTATGATTTTGGTTCCTGGGGTGAATCCCAGCTTTATTGTATGACCTTTGGGCTCAAATAGTAGTTCGCTATAATTCAGGAAACAGGCCACTAGA
>NW_005842284.1:1614119-1622548 GCF_000455745.1 Alligator sinensis | reverse complement strand
CCTGCTGAATTAAAACTTTTAGTGTTTTTTGAATCATGGGTAATCTTTGTAATGGAACAAAAATGGTTACTTGTTGACAGAAAAGTATTCTAGGCTATGCAATCAGGAGACTGCAACCTCACAAGCCAGCTCTTATTAGATAAGACATTTAAACCATCATTTTATTGGCACAATAATACATACCAGGGGACCAATTCTCCTGCTACCAGCTACAAATAACAGCCACTGAAGCCAGATGGGACTAATTTATGTCCTGCATTGGGAGAATAGGACTCCAAGGTCCGTGGTTAAAGTGCTCCATGGGGACTTTCTGCATGAAGGCACTTGGCCACAAACTCATTGGGATAGTCCAACGCCTTTAGAGTCACTAACACTGTACATTTTTCCATCTGCAATTGCTTGCTTGTACAGTCCTCTAGAAATACCCATAAAGCCTGGGAGAGACTTACTATTAACATGTAATGTAACCCTCATCTCCCTCTTTGCTTCTTTTCTTTGTACTTTTGTCTTTACATGCAAGACATCCAATCTGCTCCTCATTCAAAACCCTCTTAAAAAGTTTCCTATTACTGTAATGGGAAACACATTTTGGGTTAGAAGGAAAATGGTTGAATAGAGGAAAACAAAGATTCTCACTGCTGAACTACCTTTAGACATGTATAATCTAAAAACAGAGAAGTAATGGTTAGCATACACTCTCTTGTTCACACTGCATTTGAGGGGCACCCCTCAATTCTCATTCCCATTACAAGGTTGAGTACTGCAGCTACAGATCACCGTTATTGTCCATCTTCATCAGGTGGCTGGATTAGAAGTGAATATTCACATTGATATTTCAGGTTGAACCTGAGGCTTGTCCTCAGCCAGTAGCGTAACAGGGGCCGAGTAAGAGGGGCACAAATTTAGAGAGGGTGCAGGTGTGGTCCTCTCCTCTCAGTAGTTTTTCCACAATATGGAGAGCCTTGTACAGCCCAGGCATGGGGAGCTGGGCAGGTGCAACTAGACTGGGGCAGCACCATGCCAAGCATTTTATCTGGTGGGGGAATGGGAGTGGAAAGATGCCCCTTCCCCCAAAGGGCTTTGCCATGGGAGGCTTAGCCCTACCCCTGGGAGTGGAGGAGGAAAGGCAGCACCAGGTGTGTCCCTGGCACCACTGTCTGCTCCTCAATGGCAGCAACCCAGCCCAAGCTATTACTTGAGCAGTAGCTGCTACTGCTGCTGCATTAAGTAGAACCGAGGCAGGTAAGACTCCTCTCCATTGCCCTCTCCTGCTCCTGACTTTCTCTTCCCGCTCCCTCTCCCATTGCTCTCCAGTGGTCAGTATAATTCCTCCTCTCCACTCTGGGTGCTGAAAATGCTTCTGCCCTCAGCTAGGTTCAGCCATGAGAACTGACCCTTTATGTTTACATTCTACCATGTTGCCTGCGCTAAAGCAATCCATATTGTGTTTCCTGGTCCTCAAGTGGGGTCTTTCTAGGATTGGAGTGTGCAAATTACTTATCTCTAATGATGGGCAGTAGAGACAGAAAGTGGGGTGCAAGAGATCCTGGAGGCTGGAATGGGGAATTGTAAGATTGCTACTTACAGACTTCTTGTGCTTGCATCCGGCAGTACCTGGGTAAGAGTACACTGCAGGGAAGGACAGGTTGGGAGAATGCATGATCTCAGACCCTGGAGTGCAGCAGAGATTCCTAAGGCAAGCAACTCTGTGGCTGAGGATTGACCGTAGTAATTTACACTGTAGAAGGTTAGCAAGTTTGGGCTTGAGGCAAAGTCTAAATTTGATGCTAAGTGTAGACATAACCTAACAGGCCACCACCTCCTGATGCTTAGATACCTGTCATGAAGAAGGTCAGTCTTAAGTTTGTTTCTTATCTCTGGAAATGAACATAGCATTTTTCATAAAATCATATAAAAATTGGGAAGGAAAGGACCTCAAAAAGTTGTCTATTGCACTTCCTCTGCTCAAGACAAGATCAACCCTCTAGACAAGTGTTTACCTTTTACAAAAGTCAAAGAATAAAGATTCCATAACCTTTCTAGGTAATCTTTTCCAGTGCTTAACCAACCACCATTGTGAGAATTTTTCCATTAATATCTGACCTAAATTTCCCTTGTTGCAGTTTAAAACCATTATTTCTTGTTTTGTCCCCTGCAGCCAATGAGAATAAGTCAGTGCTCATCTTCTTTATAACCACCCTTCAGGTATTTCAAGACTGTTATCAAATCCTCCCTCAGTCTTTGCTTTTTAAAATTAAATAATCCCAGTTCTCTTCGCCTTTCCTAGTAAGTCATGTTTCCTAGACTCTGATAATTTTTGTTGCTCTCAGATGGATTCTTTTCAATTTGGCCACGTCTTTCTTAAAGTGTGGTACCCAAAACTGGATGTGGTACTCTAACTGAGGTTTCACCAGCAGAAGAATCACTTCCTTTGATTTGCAAGCATTAGTTTTGTTAATATAATCCAGTATGCCATTGGCCTTCTTTTCTGCAGTAAGAGAACTCTGTTAATTTTATATTCAGTTTATGGTCATCTGTAACCCTCAGGTCCTTTTCTGCAGTGCTTTGTGCCACCCACATGTGACCATCTTGTAAAGTTTTCTGAAATTAGTAGCATGCACAGGTTAACAGAAAGTACTTGGCAGTAACATTTTTCCTTTAAGTGTTCTCTTTCTATATATAGCAATGCCTGACAATCTTATGAGAGGATGCACCCAGCTCTTTAGTTTATATGTACAAAAGGCTTTGCAGATAATTGAGAGGGTAAGGAATGTTACCTTCATCCTCACATGACACAACTTTTAATGAGATTATTATGGCAAGAACACTCGAGTAAAGCACTAAGGTCACACGTCTAAAGGTATCTCAGCCAGGGAAGTGAAGGCTACAACTAAGAGCGGCGTGTTTAATATACTGTAATTATAACTGCAAATTGTACCTCAGCCCAAGGCTTCACAGCAAAGCTGTAAAAAAATAAAATCAATTTTAATCTTTAAGGGCACTTTGCTACATTTGTCTTCTTCAAGGCTAAACCCAACTAGGTCAATCCAGGTAGGAAGTGAAAAATATAAGCATTTTTTCCTCTAGCTATAAATATCATTTTCTGTGTCAGAGAGTGGATCTCGACCAAATCCATTCTGCTGCTCCTTTGAAGAGCTTGCCAGTAGATTTGAGCACCTATTTTAGTAATACAGTGGTATTCAGAGAGAAGAGCTATTGGATCAATGAAGAAAACCACCACAGGTCATGAACTAGATTACTGGCTGGTAGAAATGGATCAAGTTCCATTAGCTTCAATATATTTGTGTCAGTTTACACCAGCTGAAGATATGGGACAAAAGGTGTTTTGTCTTACTTGAAACTTTTTCTTAGGGATCTTCACTTATTTGGGAAAGCAACCCTCTTTAGGGAAACATTTAAGATTAAACTTAATTCCCACAAACCCAGTTGCTTCCCATTCAAAGTCCTCATAAAAAACTCTTCTACCGTGATGGCCACAAATGTGAGGATCATGTGCTTAAGCATGTACTTAAGTGATTTCATATGGCCATGGCTACCCACTTAAAAGTTAAGCACATGATTAATCACTTTCATGTCTTAACTCTTCTTGTGACTGGTCCCATCTGATCTGAAAATGGAAATCATGTTCCAATTCAAGTGTGGCCCATTCATCTTCTCTACCTCTAATAAGTCTGTCTTTCACCTTTCTTCCATTAAAAAGCCATGATGAATCCCAAAGGTAACAAGACTATCGTCTGGCACTGAAAAGATCTGTAATAGCCTGGAGGAGGTTAGAGCTAAGCAAAAGCCCAGACATCCTAAATCAGAATAACTTTTATGGGATGTTAACCTCCATTTCAGTAGGCACCAGCTGACAGTTCATTATTATTAGAGCTGGTTGAATAATTTTCATCAGATAATTTATTTGACAAATGATATTTTTGCAAAAAAATTACTCATCTAGTTTTAAAAAACATTATTCACTCAGATATAGAGCTGAGAAGATAATTAAATATATTCATCAAATAAGTTGTTCAATGAGTTTCTCAATATATTTGAATAAATAATTAAACTTTTTATTATTCTTTGGGGTCTAATTATTGTTTTAAGCTTTTACATGGCATTGTAGGTACACTCAAGTGTATAGTCACTGACATGCAAACAGTAGGACCCTGACAAATACATCATTTTAACAGGGGCTGAGGTAAGGCATGGGTATTCTGGGCCTTATCCATAGCCTGTTGTACTTAATGGAACAACACTCATTAATTCAGTGAGATTTGAATCAGACTTTATAGGCCAGGGGAAAGCAAACTATGGCCCGCAGGCCGGATCTGGCCTGCCAAGAGCTTTCATCTAGCCTGTGGCATGCCCCAACAAATTGTGCCACATCCAGCCCTTCTGCCCACGAGAGTGGGAGTGAGGTGCCCACATGTATACACAGCCCCAAACATACCCTATTGCCTCACTCCCACCCTCATGGGCAGAAGCACCTGGCAGGCCAGCATGCAGCTTCCATGCAGGGCTGCTGCTGCTGCAGCAGCCCCCGGAGACCTGCTCCATTTCCCCGATCTCCTGCTGACTCTGGGCAGCAGGCAGGGAAGCAGCCGGGGCAGAGCTGCATCTGGGTGGGAGCACGGCATGTGGGGCTGGGGCTGGCAGCAGCATGGAGCCCATGTCCATAGGGGTGGTGGCAGCATAGAGCTCGGGTGGGCAGCGTGTGGGTATGAGGGAGGATGGGGAGCATGGGGACCCCTGCCCTCCCCCCCCCTGTGTGCAGCCCCAGCAGGTGGTGGCAGCATTGGCAGCAGGCGGGGTGCTCAGGGCGCAGATGCTCGGCAGAGCATGGCTCCGGCCAGTGCTGCACATTGCAGTGAGGGACACAACCTCCACCAGGCTGCCTGTATCCCATCACTGGAGCTGGCTGCCTTCCCTGCCCTCCAAGGAAAGGCACCTGTGGCTTCCCTTCTCTGCTGGGCAGCCCGGGGTGGGAGAGCTGCCTGCTCCAGCGCCTAAAGCTTCTTTCCTGTGCTGCACAGCTCTGGCCGGGAAGGCAGCCGGCTCCACCATGTGGGGCTTCCCTCCCATGCTGTGCAAGTGCAGGGGCTGTGCGTGAGTGGCAGGGAGCACCAGCAATACAGATGGCCTGGCAGAAGTTGCACCCCTTGCTGCGATGTGCAGCGCTGGTCAGAGCTGCACCCCGTTGGGTGCCTGCACCCTGAGCACCCCGCCTGCTGCTGCTGCACCAGGGGTGGAGTGTGGAGGGGTCCCCACACCCCCCACCCTTCCTCACACACTCGCACCCTGCCCCAACCACCCCCCACATATACAGAACCCCCCTCCCCCACATAGAGATTTCCTTGGCTCTCACATTGTCGGCTAATTGAAACTCAGAACTTGTGAAACAGCCTATGATGTAACTGAAGTGAGAAACTTTATGGCCCAGAGCAACTTAAAAAAAATCCTTTTGAATGACACAGTGCATATCTGAAAGGCCCAAATTGTCATTTTTGGATAATGCCTTGTGAAATATTCTGTGCTAAATGGAGCTTACTCCACGGTCCAGCACATCCGTCCTGCGTGCCAATTGGTAAAGGCCTTATTATAACTTAGAATGCAGATGGCAATTTACCAGAGACTTGACTGGAACCTAAGAAATGCATCAAGGAGATGTGAGACTTAGAGGAAATACAAATTCTGTGCCATCGGAGGACACAATCACCCCTCCCCTCTTTTTGCCTGAAAGCTTCTTGCAAAACATAAAGTCAATCTTTAAGCACTGAACTGTAACTCTGATGGGCTGTCTTCCTGTTGATAAAACTTGAAAAAGCAATTTGCTCTCTCAGGCCTATTTAGGAATTTACAGCTGAGAAAGGTAAAAAACGGCCACACCCATGTGTGTCTTCCAGATTGCTGTCAAGTGCTCAAGATGTAAAAAAGCAAAAAAAATTACATGCCCTTTTCTCTTCCCTTCCCTAAATGCAATATCTCATCATTGTCCTTTCTTAGGATGTCTTCTGAACACAATACCTCTCCAACAGGGGAAGGAAGGAAAACGTCTCTCCTGATCTCAGAGCTCCAGATTTTACATGAAATCAGAGAATGAAAGCCATCTTTACCCCTAGATGCTAGTCTGGTTAGAAGCTTTGGGATAGTAATTTCCATTAAAATAACCCCCTACCTTTTTTTTCACAAGAGTTATTAGAATAACTGGGATGCTAATATATTCCCTCTAGAGCGGAAAGGAAATGTGATACACAAGAGTCCCTTCCCAAGGCCTATTTTGGTTCTGGTGGATTTTTAAAAATTTCATTAGTCTAGAAAGGGTTGAGTAGGTTCTGCCTTCTTTTTAAATTACTGTGCTAAACAGACCTAACAAATAAGTGTTCTTTCAGTGAAAGTGTTTGTGATGCTAGAACTGCAAGACAACTTCTCTTTTTCAAGGTGTTTTTAACAGACACCACCAAGGGCAACCTAATGCCTAAAACACACATTGTTAGCAGCCTTTCAGCAGCTGTTTATTGTGAGCATCTTCCCCCACCCCTCCCCTCATTTTCCTTAGCAGCTTCCAGAAGTGACTGCCCTGTGGTTCCCTACTTTTCACTCTGGGAGAGGTTAACCCAGCCTGTACTGGGCTGCTTCTCTTCCAGCATGCAGAAGAAAAGGTTGGAGTGAAGGCTGGATGTCTGCAAACCGGTTTTTCCTCATCTAGGCGAGTGCAGGATATGAAAGAAAGGCCTTGTTGCATGTTATACTTAAGACATATTAACTGCACTTAGAATGCAAGCATTTCCTGTTCGAGCAGGACAATACAGCTAAGTGCTATCATATCATAGTAAAGTTAGGAGTTTTCAGGCAAGACGTATCTTCAGTTCATGTTAAGTAATGTGTGTTACACTATTGTGGGACTGCTCCACGGAGATAATAGGAGCGGTCCCCACTGGCTCTGGTGTGGTACTAGAGCTGGGACCAAACAGCTGTTTGTGCAAGGGCTGGGACCAAGAATCACCTGTTCAGAAAGCATATTGACTTGCAGTAATGCTTACTGTGTTCTAGCTAAAACACATGGTAAGTATCCTGTGTGACAAGGCCTGAGCACATGGGTCTTGATCCTGGATGAAAAACTCAGGCTTCTTTGTATTCCTCAGTTGCTACTATCTGACTCCAAATATGGTGGGTTTGGGCCTCAGAGGTTCTCCTTCCATGTAAGGATCTTCTAATGCTATAGTGGTTCTGTGACACAGTGGGTAGTGTGGCTCGGGGTACTGCTGAGACTCTGGTGCCCTGGTTATCTTTCAGCATCTGTCTTTGTCCCTTTGGGTCTTTGGCAACTTATGCAAATTAAAATACCCTTCAGGCTCTCAACCTGCACCAAAGGATGAGAAAAATGGGCATCTTGTGCTCCTTAAAATTCAGCTCCACTGACCTCTACTTGGCTGCAGTGGAAGATTGGCCCAGAGACTCACAGGGAGATGCCAGTACTTTCACTGGCTCTCACCAATGCTTGATCTTCCAGAAAGTCTCTATGAGCAATGGAGGGTAACACACACAGTGTCTGTCCAGAACTGACAGCAAGAAACATGGGGATGGAGAGCTCTGCTCATAGAACAATACATTTGCAAGCATGGCCGTCTCATAGCAGCAGCCCCAGGTGACAGAGGTGTGAATGCCAGAGAAATGTCTGCAAAGAAAGAAAGAACAATAAATACCACCAGCTGCCCTGCATCTGAGCAGCTTGCTCAACAGCTACCACACATGCCAGCTCAAGTAGGTCCAGCTACTCCCATGAGATGCAGCAAGAGAGAGAGCTGAGTCAGTGTCCTTAACATCGAAAAAGAATCAGCACAAGTCCTGCAGCAGGGATTCTGCCTATGGGGAAAAGGTGATTCATGGTTTTATTCCATACTGAGTGGGCCTTTAAGGTTTTATTTTTAATATTAATTTATATCCTAGATATAAAATGAGAATATTGAAAACCTGAGAGAGATACATTCATGGAGTGGCATAAAACCAAGGCTTGTCTTTTCCCCGTAGGCAAACTCCTCACTTCAGGACAGATTAAAATGAAATGTTGCAAGCGATCTTTAATCCTTCATATAGATTTGTTGCTTTTGCTAATTTGGAGAAGGAAGCAGATGGGCTATTCCATTTTTTAAAATCTTTCAAAGCAACTACTCTGCATGAACTAAGAAACATCCTAATGGTTTTCCATAGACTTGGGGTAATATGTGGGCCATTTATACAGATACAAAGGCATCCTACTTTATAGGGTTAACATATGACGGCATTGAAATTGCCCTATTACCTAAGCCCATGGTATCCTGGGCTTTGATTGGCACCTTATACTGATACTGTATTAAGGGCAAGGTGCAATGTTATAAAAGATTCATACAACATTAAGCCCAGGCCTGTGGCGGCAGCTTTCTTGT
>NW_005842284.1:1613530-1614088 GCF_000455745.1 Alligator sinensis | reverse complement strand
GGGAAAGAGATTTGTGGAACTGCACCATGCCGAAATTATTTCACTGACTACTCAGTGGCTAGTGAATTGGTCAACACCCCCTGTGCATTGCCAGCTTTGTAAATTGTCACTATAAAACACTTTAGATCAGGGTGGGCAAAATTTGGCCCATGGGCCAAATTCAGCCCACCAGGCCGTTCTATCAGGTCCATGGGGCCCCTAAAAATTTAGAAAATTAATGTTTATCTGTTCCTGGCTGTCTGTCAAACATGACAGGAGTCAGGGGCAGTAGGACCCAGGGGAAACCGGAAGGACCCAATGAAGACTAGCCCTGCCCCGCCCTCCCCTCCCTACCAGAAGCCTTTGCCTGCTGCAGCCTTCATTGCTTCCCTGCCCGCCCACTGGCTGGTCCAGCACCACATGGCCCCCAGCTGCATCAGCAGACCACAGGAGCACAGGGCCCATGCTGGTACCCCGGGGCCAGGAGTGGGAGGGTGCGTGTCTGTGTGTGCAGTGAGGGAGGTACAGAGTGTATGTGTGTGTGTGTGTGTGTGTGTGTGCAATGATGGAGGGATCAAA
>NW_005842284.1:1605132-1613520 GCF_000455745.1 Alligator sinensis | reverse complement strand
AGAGTGTGTGTATGTGTGTCTGTGTGTTCATAGGGTGAGAGTCCCACACACACACACCCCACCATGCACATGCACCCACACCTCCCCTTGCACTCCTATACACATCAACTCAGACTCCCACACCCCTTTACATACCCCAGACACCCTCTCTCCTACACACATCCTCCCACAAACCCCATACCCACCCCCCATATACAAAAGACAGACTTCATTTTAAGCTATTGTACAATCACTTCTATGTATACTACACAAACACATGTACATCAGGACAAAAATATTTTTTGAAATCAAATTAATGAATGTTTTAGATGTTTGCTTTTTGGATTATAAGTTGGTATTTTTCTGGTTCTGAGATGGCAAAACCCGTTGCTGAAAGGAGTACTTCTGCAGGCAAGGGGAGGGGCTTCTGGTGGCAAATGTCAGGGGTTAGTGGGTAGGGCTTCCGGTCACAAGATGGCGAACAGGGGGTGGGGCTCTTGTTAAATGGCAGGGCTACCCCTGTGGCCCTTGACAGCTTGCCAAAACTCAGTAAGCAGTCCTCCACCTGAAATAATTGCCTGCCCCTGGTTTAGATGGTGTAGGCTATGAATAACTAACACCATGTAATCTTTTATAGCTTATTCCCACAAGGAAGTTTGACATCATTCATAATGGATTTCCAAGGGATTCTCACCAGGCCTCACATCAAAAGACACAGAAAACAGAAATCTTTCTTAACATGGGCCTTTTGGAAGAGGAGATCTGTTGGGCATGTGGATCCTAGGAAAAAGATGGGGTTTTTGTGAGTGAGTGCTAAGTCATAAACTTCCCAATCTTCCCTTGCATTTTGGGTAGACTTGTTCCACAGTCTCCACAATCCCATGACCCACATTAAACTGATATCTTCTTCTCCTGTAGCAACTTCTTCCTTACTTCCCAGAGGACTTGATCTCCAGTTGCTTCTTTGCTGTGCCTCACAGAGCCCCTTTCCCTTTCTGTTGTTCTTTATGCTATCTAGCATGCTAGAGCGGCTGGGAGCTCATAAACCTATCAGCATACAGGTTTGGAGACATGGAAGTCTTGTGGAGCAAACCTCTTACTTCAGACTCTGTATCTGTATAATTACCCTTCCATGTGACCACCTCCCTTTCCTTCAAATGGCATTTTCTCTGCCTAAGGTTGGATATCAGATCATTCTATTATAGTATCCAAGTGGCTTAGAATAGCTCCTTTGTCCATTGTGTCAGTGATTAACAAGTAATTGCACATTTGTCTGGGTTTGAATGATCCTCAAATAGGTTACAGTTTCAAAGAAAAAAAAATATTTCTTTGAAATACTGGCATTTAAAAAAAAAGCAAGAGGAAAAGAAAACAGCTGAAAGAAATTATATAAAAGTATTCTTAAGGGTTTCCATGAGTGGCAGAAAATTTGAAGTTTAGGCCAATGAAGGCTTCTAGTAACAAGTGGACTTGTCATATGACTCTTCTAACTAAGTGCAAAGGGGACACTGAAGATATAACTATTCATATTTAAACACATAAATGGATAACACAATAAGCAAACAGCCTGGAATACAAAGCTCCGTCTTCAGCTCCAGAAATTCAGGTATTTCCACACTGGGCTAAAGGTCCCCCTCATTGACATCTCCCCACCTATAAGAGAACCGATATTCTCCTAAGGCAGCCTGACACATTCCATCCTGGAGCACTTTACAATGCGAAACAGTTCATTATATGTTTCAGCCTTAACTCCTCTTTTTGCCCAGCTTTTATTGACTGAAGTTTGAATCCTAATGCAAATTCTTGCTATCTTGCATCTGAGCAGAGCTGCCAGGGATGAGCACCCTTCCCTCGAAGAAGAGGAAAGGTCTGTTTGGAGCCCAAAAGACTGACTTCTGTGATTCTCATTCCTAGGAATGGCAGGGTACATTTGCACCTTACAGACTAAGTCAGAGTGCATATGTGTGTGTGTGTGTGTGTGTGCGCGCGCGTGCATGCGTGCGTGCGTGCGTATATATTAAGCACTCTGGTTATCTTGACATCAAATATCATCTGACTCTGTTATGCTTTGGCTGAGATTCCATTCGAATACAGAGATAGCCTAATGGCTTTACAGAGTAAAATATACCTTTAGGAGATGCCTCATGAATTTACCTTAGCTACTCCGGTCAAATTATTCATCACAAATGCAAAAATATCTGCTGAATTTTGGCTCTTCCCCCACAAGCTAATCCTTGTTATTCACGGGCATTAAATGAACAGCTATGCAAATATGTTTCAGCATAATCATTGCTCATTTAGGGTAGTCATTATTTGATAATCAGCAATGAGGGGCAAGGACTGTCTTTATTCTGTATATAGTCCCCAGCATAATGGGGTCCTGGCCCATGACTAGGGCTCCTAGTTGCTACCACAGTGCTGCTGTTATTCCTGTGCTGAGTGACTGATAGCACAAACTTACAGAGCCAGGCAATGGGGCTCTCACACATCCTGTGTGGTTCCATGCGCTGTCTCCCAGTCTGCAGTGTTGCCATGCTTGAGGTGGGCTGTGGATGGACTGATTAATACTGCTGTTTCTTAGAGAGAGACGCTACTGCCTGGCACAATACATTGGCAGTGAAGAGATGCCTTTAAAACCACAAAACATTGTTTTTCCTGATTTTGACAATGAACATGTTTTAGACAGAAGAATGGCTAGCAAATGCCAGTAGCAGACATATCCTAGTCTGGATTTACTCACAAATATATATTAGCCTCAGGTGAGAGCGTTTTCCTATACCATGGAACATCTCAAGATTTCATAAGTTTTGTTGCTCTACATCAGTACAAAATAAGACTTTTTAAAGATTTTTCTATGCAAAACAAGACCCCCCCCAGCTATCCCCAGAGTATTGAAAAGCCTGGGCGAGGGGGGGCACTCCTTTGGGATGTGGGACACCAGCTAAAAGCCCCTGCTGTGTCTGATTCAGACTAAGAACTTGAACCTTTGTCTTCCTACAACATGTGTATTTTAGCCTCCCACTCACTGGGTTTTTGATGATAGTGCTTTCTCAGTCTTTTCTTCTACAAGAGCTGTTGCATTTTGCAAAAATAAATATCCACAGGAGCAGGAACTGAAAACTAGGACCTCCCTAAGCCCATTAAGAGCCCTGACTACAAGACTACTGTCTGTCTGGGGGCTGCTTTCTCTCTCATTTTGACTATAGATTTCATCCTGGATCAGAGGAAGTTCTTTCAAAACTGGTAGGATCTTGCAAAGGCTTTGCGCTGGAAAAATCTGCATCTTCCAGCAGCAACAGAAGTTTTGTTGGATGATTATTAGAGCTGGTCAGGAATTTTCCATGATAAAATGAAAGAAAACCTTTCAATATTTGCAAATTATTCCATTAAAGTGGTAGTGATCCAGTGGATCTTTGCAAACAACGAAGAACAGGATAGCATGACTAAAAGCCGAGAGACTTTGTCACATTTATTTGCAACTACATTCACAAGCCATTTTTTTGCATCTCAATCAGCTGGAGCTGTACTCCAAAGAATGCCTCTCCTATCAACTTCAGCAGTGAAGCAGTTAGATATTCTGAACAATTGTTCTATTGAGTTGAATTTTACATTGAATCCAGGAGGCAAAAAGAGATGAGAAGAAAAGGAGTGACTGCTGGCCACACAAAAGCAAGCAGAATGGAAGGAAATGTAAATGAATACCATGCCCTGTGGTAGTCTGACTACTACTGCCAGCATGGCATGCAGCTAGTTAACCAACATCCCCTTTCCCCCCAAACAAAAAAACAAAAACCACCAAAAAACCCCAAAACCATGCAGCATAAGGCACTGCATACAGAAATGAGAAATGGAATTCATGGTCATTTCCATCCAACCTACAGAAGACCTCAGTGAATGGAATATATAGCATATGCATGCTGAACTCTAAGATTATGCACAGCAGCACAGTAACATATTTGCTCTGCTGCCTGCTGGCATGGATCACAACCTGATGATGTGAATTTCCAGCCCTGACATCGTCCATGCATTTGCCGTGGTTTATATGCCTGATATTTCTTTCCAATAATAACTTCCCTTTAGGCATGGTTATTAAGGCCTCCATCTCTGTGAAATAGCTTGCGTTCAGTGAGGCAGGCACTTAATGGGATGTGATGCTGTATAGCAGGGTTTAATCCAATACATTCAAGGAGGTAAATGATATATTGGTTACTCTGCTAATCCATCTAATTACTGTGGCTCACAGAAAATGGGAGAAAATTTGCACCCTAGGTGATGCTGAGATAGATTTGAGAGTGAGTTGATTTAAAGGGTTGTGAAGGCATTGTATAAAATACATACAATGGGTTGTTGATCTCAGCATAGGAGACAGAGTATTGAACTTGGCTGTAGATTTCAGCACATACAGGAGATACTCCATGGCAAGAGAGGCAAAAATTCTTAGGTTCCTTTGTTTCCTTTCTCAGTAAAACAAGGTGCAGGTGGGAAGTTGAAGAGTTGTTTTCACAACCTCCCATGCTGAAAAGGACTGGTGCATGTAGGAATCAAGGCCTGGTCTTATTGAATACACTGGGGAACCATAGAAAAGCATGATTCTAACACTCTGAGATGTCTGGGAAGCAACCTGCTCCCACTGGCTCTCCATTTCTCACTAGGAATCGTACCACAGCTGGGGAACGTACAGTAATCAGCACTGACTCCCTGAAGGCGCATACAGAATGCACTGAAAACCTTCCAGTGGGACCCACAGAGTTGGCAGGAGAGAGTGGGGAGGGAAGAGATATATAATTCTACTTCTTAGGGGAATCGAAGGAATAACTGTAAGAGCCCAGTAAAGGTCTCAGGTCCATATTTCCAAAGGAATTAAGTTCTTTGAGATGTAGAGAGGTGCATATGAAACAGGCTCTCGTGTCAGGAGGTAAAAACATGATGGAGCACACAGCATCCAGCACCATGTACAACAGCTGTACTAAGAAAAGATCAGTGCATCACCATTCTCCATAAGAACAAAAATTGACACTGATGTTGGGTCAGGACATACTGGTTTCATAATACAGCTGATGCTGGGCACAAAGCACATATTGGCTCAAAGCATTCCCCATTTAGACTGTGGGACTTTTGGCCATATCTATAGTGTCTCCATACTGAACACAGGAGCACCATCCAGACGCACACCTCACTTGCTCCTTCTCAAGGCTCAATGCACTGGCGAGGTTGCCAATTTAGAGCAGCCTTGAGCATATGCCAAGATGCATATTGAGACAGAGATCCTGAGAGTGGCTCTGGGCATAAGCTCAGGCTGTGCTTGCTAGCCATGCTGCTTAATTTCTGGGTACGAATAGGCAGGGATGTTCTTTGATACTGCTCATGGGGTTGCTATAGCAGTAGTATAGACATGGTCTTTGTGTCCTGCCACTTTAAAACAGATTAAAAACAGCTCTAGACTATGCATAGAGTTTTCCTAGGTGGCTGGCCTACAGCTATGAGAAAAAGCAGTGTTATTTTACTGCACATGCTGAGTGAACCTCTGTACAGTCAGTATATATCATTTTTCCATGAGGCCAAATCTCCTACAGTTTTGCTGCCTCCTATACTGCTACAGTTTGCAATTCTGCTAATTTGTTTGGGTCTTTCTTTTTTTATTTTTTTGCTTCTCTCAGCATTTATAAAATGTTTCTCTCTTTCCCCACCCGCCTCTGCCATTATTAAGTGAGGTCAGGTGCTTCTGGAACCCAGCGAGTCTAATTATCCACAAAAGTAATTAACATTTCTAATAGAAACTGCCACTGTTGGTTTTCATTGGGGGTGCAGGAAAGCAATAAGGTAAAGAGTTCGGTAATTAAAGGCTCATTATTATGTGCTCCCCTTTACAGTCTCTGTTTAATAACTGCCTTGCTTCAAAACTAGATAGGCCAGGGCTCACTTGAGATGAACAACATGAAGATCTTGAGATTAAGTTTTCATCCACTTCCTGTACTGGAAAAAAAGAAGTGTGTGTGTTGGGAGGGGGGGTCCCCCAGTTAGGAAACAAGGAAAGATTCAGTACAAAACAGATTTTTTCTCCTGCAAACTGCTTTCTGAATTGCATGTTATGCTTGGCACCAAGGGAAATTTTCTGCCCTTTTTTGGCCCCAGAGCTCAAATGATTCAACTTCTACAGATATGTATCTGATGACAAGGCTGGGAGAGATTGTGTGCGTGCTTGCTTGCATGTCAGTGTGCATATGGGGATGCAGGAGAGGGGAGCTGAAGCAGGCATACTGGCCAATAGCAGAAACTGAAGTAGGCAGTGGCGGTGCTTAGGGAGTGTATGAGGGTGCCGGTGCACCCCCTGAGAATGCCGGTGCAGCCCCTGACAGGCCACGCTCCCCGCTTAGGTGACGGGCAGAGGGCTAGGCAGTAGCACCGGTGCCCCTGCTGTGAATGCGAGCTGGGAAGTGGGAGCGCTGGATGAAATGCTGTGGCCATGGCCACTTTCAAGAGTGCCGCTGTTCCCAGTCAGCACGATCAGCCACGGGGGATTCCCCCCACCCCCCTGTCGGTCAGATTGGCTGTGGGGGGACCCCGACCCTGGTTGCTGGGGAGGCACCAGTTGCCCATGGAAGTAGGGACTTTTATAAGTAAAAGGATGAGCTGGTACAGAGCTAGAGACTGTCAGCTGTAACAAAAACTCTACAGTGTGTGCAGCCCGAGAGCACTGAGAAACAAATTCATTGTTCATGCACTAGAATAGGAATTTTTGATGCCAGGTCTGGAGCAAGAAGCAAGTGGGAGAGGCAGCTTGTGCCTCCCTCAAACAGGAGCTGCCAGGGACCAGGATGATCCCTGGGGCATGTTGGAATAGCTGTGAGGATGGGTATAATTTGCAAATCAGCTTCATTGACCTCTGTGAGCTACTGTAGAAGGACTGGGGGATAGACATACTAAGCTGGGAGCTGTGTGGGGCATGACATACAGTTGCTTATGCTCCTGTTAGGAAAGCTGTCAATTCCAAAAGAGCCACGAAGTAGCTTGGTTTTCTTAGAAGCAAGAAAGAGGGTAGGGGGTTAGATATGCTGCTGGTATAAAATTGGTCTCTCCATTGAGATCAATGGACCTCTGCGAGTTTATACCAGCAGAGGATCTGCAACCTACTTCTTCAAACCTCTGCAAGCAAAACATTTTATAGGAACAGATTCAGCTTGTAAGGAGAATGGTTATTGCAACAGCACTGTGCACAGGGGAACTGATTATAATGTCCCCTCACATGTTACAGCTGTAGGCACAAAATACCTAAGTTGAATGTGCCTTAATTTAACCCAGTAGTTTTCAAACTGTGTTCTATGGACCCATGACAGGTCATCAGGGGTTCTGCAAAGAGATGGCAGGGCAGGCCAGGAGAGTGTATTGCCATTGCAGGCTGGGGTGCTTGGTTCATGGCAATCTTTAGGATAGGGGCAGGGTTTCTGCAGAAGAAACTATAGAAAAGAGTTTCACGGCTTTAGAAAGCTTGAAAGCTGCTGACCTAACTAGTCTGCCAAGAACAGTCCATGTTACAGAAATCCTCTGAAGAACCAGCTACTAACAGAGATGGTGTGTGTTGCAAAGTCCCAGTTTTGATCAGGCCCATTTCATATTCTTCAGAGTGATGATAGGATTCACCATGCCCCAGGGGCTGGTTGATGAAAATTGTGGGTGGAAATCTTTGTTCTTCAAGAATATACCTGAAGAAGGTAGCAAGTATTAGAGAAAGTGTGAAAGGACAAGGAACGAGGGAAGGGGAAATTAGAGAAAAGAGTGAAAAGGGGGGCAAAAAGAAGATGGAAGATGGAAAAGAAGGAAGAATGGGAGGTATAGAGAGACATAGGGCACATCTGTGTGTCAGACTGACCAGGACAGGCAGCAGTGTCCTCATACATGCCACACTATGTCAAGCAAGCTGCCCTCTGAACTAGAAACTAGGCAGCCATATTTGACACCACTATACAAATAAGCCCAGACCCACCTCAGCACACACACATAACTAGTAGGGCGGTGCAAAGCTTTGGTAGCTGATTCAGTTCAGAGGAGATACAGCCCAATTCAGGGACTGAATCTCCGAATCTGAATCAAATTGGGAGGCCAATTAAAAGCTCCAAATTGATTCAAAGCATCCAAATCAATTCGGAAAAGATTTGTCCGCTGCGGAGATTCAGCCATAGACTAAACAGGCATGTGACAAAGTTGCCTCCAGCTGGTAAGTCTGTTGGGGTTGGGGTGTGGGGGAGGGAGGGATTGGGGCTGGGGCAAGTTGCCGAGCAGGGGTGGGGGGGTGTTACTCAGGGAGGGGATGGGAGGGCACCACAGCAGCACTCAGAGTGAAGGCTCTGCCCTGCTGCTGCTTGCCCAGCCAGGGTGAGCCCAGGAGGGGGGAGGGGGGGAGGGGCAGGACGC
>NW_005842284.1:1604847-1605051 GCF_000455745.1 Alligator sinensis | reverse complement strand
TTCGGGGAGCGGGGCCTATCCCCTGCTGCTGCCTGGAGTGAGCCACACCTGTGTTGCCCCCTTCCCCACAACTGCAAGCAGCAGCAGGGCATAGCCCGCTCTCCACGCGCTACTGCGCCTGCATCCCATG
Source organism: Alligator sinensis (assembly GCF_000455745.1). Lineage (NCBI taxonomy): Eukaryota > Metazoa > Chordata > Crocodylia > Alligatoridae > Alligator > Alligator sinensis. The sequence goes on along the minus strand of NW_005842284.1, from coordinate 1,604,921 downwards.
CCCTTCCATGCTGGCTGGCAAGTGGTGGAACCTCCTCCCGGCACATTGGCTGGGGAGCAGCCGGGGAGGAGGGG
>NW_005842284.1:1597077-1604833 GCF_000455745.1 Alligator sinensis | reverse complement strand
TGTCTCACTGGCTCTGACAGTGGCAATCAAGCCAGCCCCTCCACCCAGGGAGAGGCAGGCACAGCCAGAGGAGCTGTGGGAGAACCTGCAGCCACCCGGCTGTGCTTGCTTCTTCCTGCCTGATCCAAATCTCTGAATCAGTGCTGAATCTCTCATTCTGATTCGGCTGAATTGAATGGGGACAGTGACTCAAATCACAGAATTGAATCACTGTCCTCCAAATCGGCTGAATCTGAATCGAATACATCCCTATTCACACAGGCCTAATAACTAGGGGTGTGTAACCTGCAGCCACCCGGCTGTGCTTGCTTCTTCCTGCCTGATCCAAATCTCTGAATCAGTGCTGAATCTCTCATTCTGATTCGGCTGAATTGAATGGGGACAGTGACTCAAATCACAGAATTGAATCACTGTCCTCCAAATCGGCTGAATCTGAATCGAATACATCCCTATTCACACAGGCCTAATAACTAGGGGTGTGTGAAGTAGGCCCTATTCGATTCAGATTTGGATTTGGCTGGACTCGGGGACAGTGATTTGATTTGTTGATTCAGATCACTGTCCCTGATTCGATTCGGCTGAATCCGAATCTGAAGATTCAATTCTGTTTCAGAGAATCAGCAATTCGGACATAGACAGTGCTTTAAATGTTTTTTCTACATACCTCGAGGTACTAGGTACAGCTAGTGAATGCTGCAATGGTGGGGGGATGGAGTATCCCACATGAGCGTGGGGGGGGCCCTCCATGTGTTTGGTGGCAAACCTGGAAGTGGTCTGGAAGTACTTCTAGTCCACTTTTGGGTCCGCCGGGAAGTGCATCAGGGTGGCCCCGCGCATCCCCCTGGCTCGGCAATCAGTCGTGGGGGGACCCCAGGTGCCCCCCTCAGACCTAGGAGGCACCAGTTGCCAAGCCAGGTGGGGCATGGGGGAGTCCCCCTGCATGCTCCCTGGCAGACCCGGAAGTGGACCAGAAGTTCTTCTGGTCCACTTCTGAGTCTGCTGCTGAGTGTGCTGGGGAGCCCCCTGCGCTTCTGTGGGACACTCCATGCACCTCAGCACTGCAGCATTCACGAGCCGCCTGCTATGTAGAGGTATGTAGAAAAAACATTTAAAGCTGTGTCTATGTCCACGTCATTGAATCTTTCTGAAAAAATTCAGAGGGTTCCAATTTGCTTTGGAGAGATTAAAGGGTCTCCTGATTCGATTCAGATTTGGAGGTTCAGCCATTGAATCAGGCCGGATTTCTGCTGAATCGAATCAGGGACCAAAGCTTTGCACAGCCTTACTAATAATTATATCCCTTCTGCTTCATGGTCTTCAAGCCTGATTTATAAAGGGGATTTCAGTACCTAAAGAGGCAGATAGGCATTTAGTGGGGTTTTCAAAAGTGCCTGTCAGCTGGGAGTCTAACTTCAATTGACTTCGCATGGGATCCAATGCTGGGAGAGCAAACAGAAGGTAAAGGAGGAGAAGAATAGGAGGGAAAGGCAGAAGTTTTTAATCTCTTATCTTTAGGATGGCAGCAATGAACAGAAGCAAAGGTGATAACTCTTTGCAATATGAAGGGGGCAGAACAAACCCCTTGTGGCCAAAGGGCCTCATGCCCTGTACAAGTGCCAGCTATTCCAAATTGTTTCTGCCTCTGGCTTTAGGACTGTAAAGATGACACCGTAAAATCAGCAGCTGGGATTTATGTGCTAAGAAATAGCAATGAGCAGGATTCTTCCCTCCCACCCCCATTTTTTAATATATTTATCTGAAGGCTACAGACATCTGTTTGGATGGCCAAGGGGAGAGGAAGCATGAGAAATTTGGGGCTAAATTCAGCACTTGGAAAAGGCACACCTGGCCTGCCATTTGTTATGTTCTTTCTTCTCTGCCATATGATTTATATTTTATAAATCTTTTTTTGTTGCGTGCGTGTATTTTTTACTTCCCCTCCTTCTGTTCCAGTCTGATCAGATTGTAAAGGTTCAAAGTGTACTCCTGTTACTTTAATTAAAGTCATTCCCTGCCCCCCCTCCCTGCCAGAGCAGATGTATTGGAAATCCCCAGGCACCTCCTCCCTGGGCAAAGTTGGACACAAAAATGTAAAACTTCACTTAGACAAATTCCCTCTGCTAATTATTTTTCTCAGTGCTGCTGCTCTGTTGCTGTAAGGACAGCAGTTTTACATGCTTGTGGATTTGTTTTACCCTGGTCAATCTGGTATGTGAATAGCCAGACCAACAATGCTTAGCAGGATGTTTTTTGCAGAGAATTTAGCAGTCAGATTCACATTAAAGTCAATGAAGCTGAATTGTCCATGTGAATCCCCCAGCTTTTACGTCCATCTGCTTTGAAATAGCCCTCCCCCCACCCCCCTTCTTTTCTAGAAATAAAAAAGACAACTGCAATGTGGATTAATTGGAGGGCTCTTTATTTCTGATTTACCCTTGGACATTTTGATTGCCTCCTCTGGGCAGAACCGTCTCCAAAGCTAAAGGCTGATGATGCTATGACAGTTTTGTTTCTGAATACCAGGCCATTGTGTGCAATAAAGCCCCCTCCTGGTAAAGTTTTTTTTTTTTTTTCCTCCTTATCATGATGCAATTGGCAGGACTGTGGAGGATTTCAGACAAGGGAGAAGTGTGGTATTGTTTTGCTATGAATATAGTGTGCTAAATTGGCCTGCATTTGACTGTACACTATATCACAGGGATTTGCAAAGTTAATGTACAGGTTTATGCGGTACAGTTATAAGAAAATGGTGCTGCTCTGACTATAGCTGGGCTGAACTGCAGATATAGTGTACATTTATAAAAAGGCCTTAACAAGGCCCCAGGGAAATGCCATTTTTTTCATTGTCCAATGAGGGGAATGAATTCATTCATATGGCAGGGACATTTGGTTTAAAATGCTGTGTAATTGCTTTCTTTGAAGGAGGTCAGGTAGCATTTGGGATAGCAAAAGAAATGCAGCATGGCAGTATATTTATCTAAGTAATAGCTATACCTCAGTTTTCAGTGCACTGTAACTTTAAATCCCTAAGGATTTTGCTGTCTGCAGAAATAGGCAGCCACTTTTCATTATAGACTGTCAGAGGAGACATTAAAGTTAATTCTCAGCAGGGTAAATTGGTCCACATGGAATTCCATGCTGCTGCTGCTAGACTGCTTCTGGTACCCAAACTGGCTTGCCAAGCTGGTTCGTGCTATGCTGGGCTGTGCAGCACAGAATGTGATACTGAACTCCCGAATAGAGATTTAACTTCAGTTCTTTCTTGATATCTAAAATACAGGCCAGTCCTACTCACAGTGCTGTTTCCTCATTATGCACGAGGCAGCAAGACAGATAGGAAGGCAAAATGGTCTGGGTTTTACTGCAGTTGTGTAATGCCTAAGGCCTTTTAAGGCCAGGGAAGCAGCACAGGTGGGCAGGGTATTCTATAGGCCAGTGAAAGAACTGCCAAATCCATACATTCAAAAACCAGAAGACAAAGCAGAAGGAACTGGTCTCATTCCTTTTCAAATTGGCATGACACAGAAACCCCCATACCAAACTGCTTTCCATCCCCTACATCTACACTTGACACTAGGGCAAGCAGCATTATGTTTTGAGGTGTGGTAGGTTCAGACTGTACCCCCCTGACTGATTGTTAGAAACTATACCAGCACCCTTCAACTCTTACTCAAGCTTCCCTTCATCAGAATAATTTTTTTGGGCTACAGTGGCCATCGCAGGCAGCTGAACCTAGTTAAAAACCTCAGTTTACATGGAGCTAGGAAACAGCAGATAGACAGACATGTATTTCTACAGCTTTATGATGATTCAGCTCTTAAAATCTGCGATCTCCAAAAACCAAGGCGTAGATACAAGAAGGTACAACTGGGTATGTGTACATGAAACATTTACTGCCAAGTAGATTAATTAGCTCTACAGTAAACATCTCATGTCTACATGAGCAGCTTTATTAGGCTGTAGTACTACAAGTACTATCCTGCTGCGGAGTTTTTTACTCTACTGCACCTCACGTGGATACTGACATAGGTGGCTGGGGCATGTGGGTGCTGCAGTGCAGGGACTGCCTGCCAGCTAGCCCTGCACCGGAGCACTGCAGTACATTGAGCCAGTTCGGAGCAGACCCAGACTGGCAGGCTGACTCCCCAAGCCTCCATCCAGCCGTTGCTCTGACTTAGCTCAACGTGCTGCGGTCCTGGGTGCATGTGTAAATGCAGTTCCCGAGAGCAATAAACTCCAGCATAGTGTGTGCCAGAGTTTATTGCTGCATGCAAATAGCACATGTAGATGCACCCACTGGGTATGTGAAAGAACTATGCATTATCTGCAAAGCAATTTTAACTGGATTAAAGCTCATAATAAAGATTGTTAGGATGACAAAGAATTACAAGCCAGATCTTCAGCTAGCGTAAAGATCTACTGAGCTCAAGGGCATGATGCCAGCTTATACCAGCTGAGAATCTGGCTCTCAAAGTTTACAGAAGTTGAAGAGGAATCCCACTGCATCACTGAGTTCTTCCCCTGGGTCAAGACCTATCATACAGGGATGACTATTATGTTACATCTGAGCTAAATTCAGTCAGGGTAGATCTATTCAGTGTAGTACTGTTATAGCCTAAAGTCAACTACTCAGGATCCCCCACTAAAATATCGAGGTTACCCTCAGGAGTTCATACTCATTTAGAGTAGAAAGCAGAAGGGCAACAATGCTAACAGGTTTTTCTCCCCCTCTGCATTTTTATTTCTAGAAGCTGCTTTTCTCTGTAAATTTATATGACACTCTGGGGTTTGCCATCTGCTTCAGAGAGTCCTCAAATGAACAAAGGGCCACCCTTTAATTCTGAGAAAGGTAAATCTCCATGTGTCAAGCAGATTTCCTACATAGTGAGGTCTTAGCTTATGTTTTAATTTAACATTGCAAACGGCTACACCCCTCCTGAAACATTTGCAATGGAACGGACCGACTTTATACCTCCACATCCCAGTCTCAAGCCTGTCTCCCCGACCAGCGACAGTAGAACAATCTGTCATTCTAAGGATAATTCCCATATCCCTCTCCTTCCAGGCATTTATGATGGAATAATCTCTTACAGTATCAATTCCCTAACCCCCATCTGGCTCCCTCAAACTGCTGCAGCAGAACAGTCTGTCACTTCAACTCTCATTCCTAATCTTCCCTCGACACCACTGGTCAACATATCAACCCTCAGAGCCTCCATTCCTGCAGTTTAACACTCCAGTCATATTCCCATGAGAATCAAGGTGAGCATCTCCATTGTCTGTTATGTGAAGCTACAAGGGGGCTGGACTGCTGCAAGAAACTTGTTTCATTTTGCCTCACGTCATCTCTACTCCCTTAGGAAGCTAGGAACCTTCAACCAATAGAGAGTCTTGCTGAGTGGACAAATATCCAACAGCTCTGTCATTTTTAAACTAAAGTAATCATACCACAGGCAAGCATCTAGGACACTCTGCAAAACGATAATTATTTTCAAGTAAAACATAATTAATAAACGATGATATCATTAAAATAATGTTGGAGACCAACGGTGCAGAAAAGACAACCATGCTCACAATAAATAAATGTGCAGGATAAAGACAACTAGCCCCAAAAAGGAAGAGACTGTGAATAAAGAAGACTCACATGAAAGCAGGATGATGCGTTTGTCCTGAGAGTCTCCATAGCTGGGTCCCAGCTTGCAGCTGGAAAATAGACTTCTAAAAAGAGAGCAACTAATAAAGAATTATGAAAAACATGTACCTTCAGTATATGAACTCTTAGTGAATCAATTCTTAGTGCTGTAATTGGTAAGCATTTCATTACTGCAAATAACTGCATGAATTGCTCAATGGTGAGACAATTACTCATAATAATATCATGCCACCACATATTGCAAATCGAAGGTGCGAGGTTTTGTGGCTGTGAAAAAGATGGATAGTCATTTTTTGCCCATTTCTTGTACAACTGGTTGTAATAATAGAATATAGTGGTCACATACAGTTTGCCTGTGTTCAACAGGTAGGTGGGTATATATGTATTCTGGAACATTTATTATAAACAGATTTGTGTAACTGTCAGCACTGTGTGTAGTAACTTGTATGAGCTAAAACACACTGTGTGTGTGAGGTGAACAATTAGGGAGGTTTACGTGGTCTGACAAACTGTGAGCGCATGTATGTACATGCATTGGTTTGTACTGTGTGTATTAGTGTCAGAGAACAGTACTGAGAGTTTACAAAAGAGGGGAAAAAAGCATGAGCCAGCACAAAGAAAAGATACGCAGCTTAAATATTATACAAAAGAGTTAGTGATTATATCATTCACAGGATTTTTGCAAGCTAATTTATTTTCTGCCCTTTACAGTTTAGTATTCTGTTTCCATGGTTTCATACTTGGCCAGTGATGGAATATTTAAAGCCACCAAAAAAAGGGGTGGGGCGGGAATCTACAGGTAATGAAAGATTCTGGAGTTGACCAAAATGATAGCAATGATGTCTAAGAAAAAGAAGAGAGAGAGTCATCTAATGCAAAAAAACCCAAAAAACAAAACAAACAAACAAACAAAAAACGATATGGAACTAGCCTGGCCTGTGTCTTCATATTCACTGCTCACTTACCAACTGTGGTCACTTTTCTGTCCCTCATGTATTTGTTGCCTCTTGAGTATCCCAGCTTGCAAAAGGAAAGACTTAGTTTTCAACAGTTTTTTCTGTCCCTTATCTAGTGCTTTAAATCAAACAATAATATTAAATCATTTTGCCATGCTTTGAACACTCATGTTTAGCTATTTCCTTAAAGGTTCACCTTCTGTGGCAGTGAAATTCTTAGCATTTCCTTCTACGACCTTCCTCTCTCCCAAAAGGAAGTGCTCATTTTTGCATAGAAAAGCTGGAAAATGTTGGCCCAATGGACCCTGAGGCTAAGTACAGACAGTCAGAAAGCCCGAGGCTGAATCGATTCAATCTTCTCAGGTTAGTCTAAGCTGAGTAGATTGAACTGAGAAGCAAGTGAACAGACATTCACTTTTGATTCCAGAAAAGCAGCCACGTGCCTGCAGTGGCCCAGGCCAGAAGCCAGGGGTACAAGAGCATGCCTCCCTGCTCAGCTGGAGCAGACAGCTTGGGCCAAGTCTACTCCACCCACTCTGTGAGGGGCGTGCGGGGTGGGGGAGGATTGAGGAGGAGATGCAAAGCAGCCTGGGATGCTGGGGGGCACTGTGAGTTAACTTGAATCTGGAGAGGATCTGAGACAGAAGTTCAATAACCTGATTTAACCTAAATCAGTTAAGTCTGATACTACATCCATCCAGATTTATCTTAAACTGGTTTCAGCCATTTTGAAAGTGGTCTGTGCACACTGAACTTTTGTTGTGTTACAGATTTGAACCAATTTCCAGTCCCTTATAACAGTTTGTGTGTAATTTCTGTCCCTAGCCTAAAGGTTCAGCTACCAGAAGGCAAATATAAAGGCTCCCCTTTTTATTATTATTTTTTTAAACCTTTTTGTTTTTTCCATGGTGCTGATGCCATTCTGAGGTATTCTGAGTCCAGCCTTGTGGGCTCTTCTAGAGGCTCTTCTGGAGTTTCCCCAGGACAGTACACACTGCCCTTGAACTCAAGGTCATGTTCCATTTGCACGTTCTTGTTCACAGGATGGAAAGAATGGTTGTAGGTCAGGGACAAGGCAGGTCTCCCATAATAGTGTCACCACTCCTGTCTGCATCCTTACAGCTAAGAAAGGCAAGGTTTTGTTTTC
>NW_005842284.1:1580497-1597046 GCF_000455745.1 Alligator sinensis | reverse complement strand
GAGGAGGGGATAGGGATGGGGGCACTTAGGAGGGTGTTTGGTTTTGTTTCATAATATCTTTCATTGGGCTAACTGTATGGTTGGTCCAGATGTCAGACAGGCTTTTGGACATAAAGTGTCCTTCTTCCTTTAGAAGACATCATAAAAAAACCCTGGACTATTACAGCAGCAACACTCCAACCTTCTTTACATACACTACAGTCACGACTTCTGCTTGGCACCAGCTGAGTGATCAGGGGCTTCTGTATAATCTCCATTTCCCGGGGGGAGGGGAGTGGGAGGAGAATGGCAAGTCAGCCGACTTTATGTGATCCTGCTCTGAATCCTCATAGAAAGCCTTGGAGAAGCTTTTCCTGAAAACTGTCAGACAGGCTCCTTCTTTCAGCACTCTGACAATGCAACATGCAGTTAAACCAGTGCTATATTTAGCTGGCTGCACGATCCAATTAACATATCCAGTTTAAATCTGTTGTGCTGGGAATAACAGTTAAGAGTCAGGAAATAAAATTAAAAAAAGAAGCATGTGTACCAAGACAGCTTAATTCAACTTCATGAGCAGCAGGAGGTGGAATATCCTTTAAAATGGAGAGGCCAGTAGAGAGAAACTTCTCCTACTAAGGTTCTCTTAAGGATGCTCAGTTATAAGTATGCTCTTGTGCCTCATCAGAACACACCCTCCTAGGCTGAGCTATGATATCTAGGGCGGGACGCTGTTTCCTAGAAACTCCTCACAGCAGATTTTTAAATATTCAGGTAGAACTTCCAAGAGTACTTGAATGTGTTGGAGACCAAGTCAGAAAGTCCCTGAGATTTATGCTTCCAACTCATTAAGATATTTTTGGAAATCCTGTGTTGTCCTGTGAATGTGTGAGGATAAGTGTGTGCCCCCCCCTAAAATTCCTCTCTAGGGTCTAGATGGTCCCTGCCCTTTTCCAAGAAGGATTGGGTGGGTTTACAGTTGATACTCTTTCTCTAAAATGTATCTCCTGCTGTTTCCTAGTAATATTTAGGCTGGTATCCCATGGTATTAATATAGGCCACTTTTACACATGCTCCAGGGATGGGTGGGGGGCAGCGCTTTAATTAGATTGGCTCTGAGAGCCACTCTAATTTAAAGCACTGCTGTGTCTTGTGTATCAGCGTCCGCACACCAAAAATGGTGGCACGAGCACTTTAACTAAAGCTTGTTGGATGAGCTTTATTTCATGTGCCCCTGCCACCATTTTCAATTAATTAATCTTTATTAATCAAGTTTGCTCTGATGCTCTGGATTTCCAATGCATTGGAACAATCTCCATGCTCCTGTATAGGCACCCATAGTACCTAGCCCAATGTAGTGCCATTGAACGACTAGAGTTCCCAGGTGCTATGACAGATAGCATACCTTGCCCAAACCAAGGACTTTGCCCAGGCTGAAATTACACAAACATTAATGGCTGCCTGGCTCTTGGTCTGTTACACTAAATACCAGTTACATGCCAACCCAGCTAAACTGCTAGCAAGTCTTTCCCATCTCTGGAACTACAAGGCTAACAGAAAACTTGGAATCATCTGAAATGGGGCACCAGTTGCCCTTCACTGGAGGCCTGACAATGTTGTGATGCTAACCCCTATAACTCTGCTTTAAGGCACATGTGGAATAGACAAAACGAAGGGCAAAGTTAGCAGCCAGAACATACTTTAAAAGTTTACAAGCTAAAAATGGGAATCCAGCTCAGCAAAATTTAGAGTCACTGCACTCACACCTTCGCATTTGACAAGCAAATATGCTTTTCTGGGGTGGAAAAGACCAGCTTGTGCTAAGAGGGTGGACCTTGTGCTGGGTGACAATGATCACTGCATCACAGGATACCCAAAAACAACAGACATGGAAAACCTGCACATGGTTTCTCGAATTGCTCTACTAGATTTTAGGAGAGTGGCCACAAGCAAAATGGTTGAGGACTACATACCTCCATTTTATGGCCACCACTGCCTGAAACTGTCAAAAAACTTCCTATTCACAATGCAGGCACTTAAAAAAAGTCACCAATGGCTGCACCACTGCAAATGTGTACACATGACCCAAGACATGATGTTCAAAAAGAACATCAAAATGCACACGGGTATTTTTCAATGCCTCCCCACAGGTGAAACGGAGGATTAGTTAACTGGGAAATGTTTGAATAGTCTTTGAATAAGAAGCAACAAGTCAAAAGAAAGCATATGGGCTTGCGGGTACTCTGACAACTCAGGCACATGGAACCAGTGAAATACAGACCACAGAGTCCTTGTTAGCTTCTGGACTAACTGTACAAGATGGTTCCAGTGCTATTGATCAGGCCATATAATGTGCCCGCTTTTGGAACACCTTGAGAGGCTGGACACCTCCAAGTCAGCTGGCCCTGACAATTTATACCCCAGGGTACTTAAGGAGCTGGCAGGCATTATAGCTCAGCCACTGGCATGGACCTTCGAGAACTTGTGGTGCTCAGGTGAAGTGCGTGAAGATTGGAAGAAGGCCAATGTGGTGCCTATCTTCAAGAAAGGGAGGAAAGTAGATCCAGGAAACTACAGGCCTATCAGCCTGACCTCTATCCCAGAGAAGATCTTGGAAAAAATTGTCAGAGAGACCATTCTTGACAACCTGGCTGATGGCAACAACCTGAGGGATAGCCAACATGGGTTTGTTGTGGGTAGGTCTTGCCTGACCAATCTCATCTCCTATGACCAGGTGGCATATCACCTGGACAAGGGAGAAGAGATTGACGTCAGATATCTTGATTATAAAAAACCTTCGATCTGGTGTCCCATGATCTTCTCATGGAAAAATTGGCCAGCTGCGGCCCCGGCTACATCACAGTCTGATGGCTGGGGAATTGGCTCTGAGGTTGGACCTAGAGAGTGGTAATAGACGGAAGTAAATCAGCGTGGTGCGCCGTGACCAGTGGGGTTCCCCAAGGCTCTGTCCTTGGGCCTATTCTTTTCAACATCTTTATTAATGATGTAGACATTGGTATCAGAAGCGGACTGGCCAAATTCACCAATGACACCAAATTTTGGGGTAGAGCGTCCACACCTGCTCCCACTGCATTCGACCTTGGTGAGGCCACAGCTGGAGTATTGTGTCCAGTTCTGGGCTCCACAATTTAAAAAGGATGTGGAGAAGCTTGAGAGAGTCCAGAGGAGAGCCACGTGCATGATCAGAGGGCAGGAGAACAGGCCTTATGATGAGAGGCTGAGAGCCATGGGACTCTTCAGCCTGGAAAAGCACAGGCTCAGGGGGGACCTGGTAGCTGCCTATAAGTATATAAGGGGTATACATAAGGACCTGGGGGAACGCCCCCTTCACCAGAGCGCCCCAAGGGATGACAAGGTCATACAGTCACAAACTCCTCCAAGACCGTTTCAGGCTGCACATAAGGAAGAACTTCTTTACTGTCCCCAAGGCCTGGAATAGACTCCCTCCAGAGGTGGTGCAAGCACCTAGTCTGCACTCCTTTAAGACACATTTGGATGTTTATCTTGCTGGGATCCTTTAACCCCAGCTGACTTCCTGCCCCTGGGGCAGGGGGCTGGACTCAATAATCTTCTGAGGTCCCTTCCAGCCCTAATGTCTATGAAATCTATGAAATAGTTGTGGCAGGACACAAAAACATGCTGACAAACTAAATAACAGGCAAGCCTAAGACTAGAAATCTGAATCCTAATGCAAACCAGCATTGTGCAGAAGGTGTTCTTTGCAGTTTAGAGAAAGAGGGGAAAAATCTTAGGGTACCTAGGGTAACTGCTATAGAAAATAGGTATCTGGTTGTGATTCCCCCAAAGCTGGGATAAAAGATTGATGAACAAAATGTCACCAGAGGAATTTACAGAAGCTATAGTGAAACTAGGCTACATTTTAATCCATTTATCAAAATGTCTGTGGTTTCTATGTAGAAGCAGGCGGGACTATAAATATTAGACCTATTGGGACTGCTGCATTTGTTAGAAATAATTGACGTGATTCTCTTGTGTAAAACAGGATTACTCCACTGAAGACAATTGTGTTACTCTGGAGTGAAGCTTTGTATAAGTAAGGGGAAGATAAATCCCAATATTTGTTATAAGTGTAGCCCCCTTTGGGTCATGTAATCATTCAAGGACCCATATCCACTTTTCTGTGGGGGAACTAGACACTTAAGAATAAGTGTTTTCCCAAATAGTTTGAACTAGTCATTCTCAGACTTCAAGTTGTTTAGCATGCTACCAGCTTCAACTATTCATACTGTGTATTGTGTGACTGGTCAGCTAAGTCACATGGCATTGTTTCTGACCCCTGATTGAATGATTAAACCCATTTTAAAATAGAAGAATATCAAATGGGAAAATGCAAACACTTTCTGTGCATGTTTTTCATCCAGGTTGAAATTAGTAGACCTTGAGTTTCACAAATATTTTCATTTACACAAGACAGTCGAATATTCACAAATAATGTATTGTGTGTCCTTTTACAAATCAGAGTAAATATACACTGTGCCCTTTCATGTGAAAATATTAAACTGCTCAGCCTTTGTTTACTAAATGATCAGTTCTAAGATTATCTGGTTTGATCTTTGTTTCTGTTTATTTTAGTTCTTGAGGTCAGCATTGATTGTTTATATCAGAAAAAACAGCACATATTCTTTAATCCTGTGGGAGGGTAAGTCTTGGAAATTCTGCTGAAACAGAGAGTATGCATATGGTTTTGTGGCTGCATGTCTCACATGGGGTAACAACAGCTCTTTCAATTGTGCAAAGACCAGGAACAGATATCCAAGGTCACTGAGTCCTACTGCAGCTATCCTAGCCAACTACAACATATAATGATCCTCAGATGTATCCAGTTTTATCTTAATACCCATTAGGCATTTTGGCCCCACTCCTCTTACTGGTAGGTTGCTCTGAATTTCATTTCTTCTATTGCTTGCAATTTGTTTTCTAATTTCCAGCCTAAATTCATTCACGGCCACTTTATATCTATTTGTTCTTATGCCATCATCATACTTTAGATTAGGGGTGTCAAATGTATGGCCCATATGTTGGATCTAGGCAGTGAAGCCACTCCATCTGGCCTTCCAGACTACTAGTGGGCCATGGAGTTTGGAGCATGACCAGGGGCCCTTGTGGACATGGTCCTCAATAGCAGGATGAGGGAGCAAGGGCTGTGCAATATAAGCCTTGATCTCATTGCAGCCACCTGGCCTGCTACCTCTTGCATGCTGCTGCCACAGCAAGCAGCTGCCTGGCCCACAGCCACTTGCCCCAGTGCTGCTATGGTGGCTGCCACCATGCTGTGCCCATCCAGCCTGTGAGGAGCCTCCACAGTCCAGATCCAGGAGTTTGACACCACAGCTTTAGCTCACTTATTTCTCCTCAATCTCTGGTGATTACCTCCTTACTATATTTCTACACAGCAATTGTATCCCCTCTCAGTATTCATTTTGCTAGGCTACAAGTCAAGTTCTTTTAGACTACAGACAGATGAACAAGCAAATTAAAGGGAACACTTGAGAGCTGACACGTGTCACCTACTCCACAGTGACCATCTATGTCTATATTCTTGCTCTTACCCTATGGTAAGTGAAAGGTAAATAGGGATATCTAGGTCTTCAATTAAACTGGTGGTTTTACTTGTATTTTCCTTCTATTAATACTTTTCCTTTCCATTTTGACCCATAACTTCTCAGGCAGCACTGTATCGAGGGCTTAATGAAGATCACATAGATTAAAAACTATTGCACTTCCTTTGTCTAGAAAATCATTGCTCTTATTGCTATTAAAATTGACATATGTTTGCTTATTTGGTTTTACTGAAGCAGGCTTCTTTAATATTACTTGATTCCCAGAACCTCTGTTTGTGGGGGGAAAGAGGTAACACTGCATCACCATTAACTACAGAAACTGGTGTGCCTCAAAACATGCTAACCCATAAGATCATCTGGCACAGGCTGAGTTTTGGTGTATCAAAAAAAGATATCAGGTCATTCTGGTATGACCTACCTTCAATAAACCCATTCTGAATTTTCTGCATTTTCCCATTACCTCTATATCTATGTACTTTCCTTCTGTGCTGGTTTCAAAACCATGCATGCTATCAAGACAAAACTAACGGGTCTGTAGTTGTACAAATCACATTTCTTTTTACGTTCTTAAATATAGGTACTATATCTTCCTCTTTTCCAATCCTATGGTATCAACCTTCTTCACTTCCTAATCCTTGATCCCAGGCCTGCAACTTCACGAGACAGCTTCCAGAATTCTGGGATGGAAATTACTTGGTCCTATGGATTTGAGCACACTGCGTGCTGAGTTTACCTAGACAGAGGTGCAGTCTTCATTTCCATATACTCATTCTCATAATTGTCCCCATGTTTAACCATCACTATCCTAATTGAAAACTGTAGCAAAGTATTCATCTAGTTTTGGGGCCATACCTAGGTTATTTTTAATCTTAACCTCATCCTCACTGTATTCTAGTTTATCCTGCATTCATTAAAATCTTGAATTCCCAGCTTCAGTTAGTCTCAAGTCATGCCAGCATTATTGTGTTTTGTTTTTATTTTGTTTTGTTTTTTGGGGAGGGGGATGGGGGCACAGGCAGAGATTGTGGCCAAAACTTTAAAGGCAACCAGTAGGACCTCAGAAGAAATTGGGCAAAAGCAGTGGGTAGATGTGGCAAAAAGAAGCAAAACTCTTAAGAGGGATCCTATAAGCAAGCTTCCCAGTTGCTCTGTCCCATGGAAGCAGTGCATGATTATTAATCATAATGGGGTATCATATAGCAGTTATGCACATCTCATGTATGCATGGTGTCCTAAAGAAACACTATTATATGAATGTGGCAAACTACTGATCATAAAATAAATGACAGTTCAATATATCCTTGGAATAATGTTGGCATCTACTGCAAGTCTTCACAGGTTATCACAAGTCAGTCTTAGACTCCAGCAATTGCTGTTCTCTGTATGAAAGAGGAAAAGAGGGCTTCGCTTCTTCCCCTGCTCTTTTATTTAAATGACTGAAGAACCTGTGCCTTTTTGTTTTAATTTAATTTGCAAGGTCTAACTAAGGTTGCCTTTTGGAAAATGTCACTTTTATCTCTACTATTTCTATTTAACTTCTGACTGCTGAGATATAGGTTTCTTTCTGATCAGCCCTTTCCCTCCATTCTTTGTAGGCTCTCTGCCTACTTGCAATATTCTTTTAAAAGTGGTTATTCATTCAAGCAGGTCTGGAATGCGTCTTTACAAGTTTCTTGTTTTCTCTTGCTTGGGATATAAATGCCTCCTCCACATTCAAGTCTTTGAATCTTCAGTCCAGTTGACTTCACTAATGAATTCCCTTAGTTTTGCAAGGTCCTTGGGAAATTAGGCACATTAGTTAGAGGCATACTTTTATTTAGCTTTCCATTTACATTAAAATGGAATCAGTTCAAGGCCATGCTTCAACTGCAGATTATTTTTCATAAACACTTCTTTTATCATATCCTGCTTGCTGCCCAGACAAACCCTAGTTGGCCCTTATAAGCCTGGATAGGACTGACTGCTAGCTGCCCGAGTGCCTTCAGCTGGCCCCCATTAGCGTGTTTGCTGTGACCATTGCATATAAACAGTAACCCTTGCAGTGCTCTGAAGGTTTGCTTCAAGACTGGTTCCCTTCCGTCTTGCCCATGACTCTTGATTCCTAGTCTGAACCTTTTGCCAGCATGCATCTTGTTCTTGCCTGGTCCTTCAGCTTCCGCCCTCGGCTTGTGGACTCCCAGTTTGTGTCTGTTGTGGCACTCTGTGCCTAAGACCCTAACATCTGGGGTGCACCTGCAACAAATGCTTACTAAAAACTAAGCCTAAAATTGCATCTCCTCCTGTTAGTTTGTGACTATTTGTTGAAGAAATCAGTCTACTATCACATCCAGGAAAGTCTAGAATCTACCATTATTTGTAGCATCAAAAAGCATGTCTCGATTTCCAGGAGGAGCATGCAGGGTCAAGCCAAGAAGGGCTGTAGCAGACTGGCCACTCCTGTCTGCTTTAGGTTTATCAGATAACCCTAATGAAGGCAGAAACATGCATTTCTCTCACAACCCTTCTCAGTCTGGCTCTGCATGAGGCATACAGGGCAGTTCTACCTGGTGGCACCAACCAATTGAGAACCACTGAGGTAAGCTGAGGCAGCACAACACTGGGCCCATCTACACTTTAATGCACATTAGCCTATTTTAATAGCATCATAAAAAACTGTGCTCTTTAGCTAATTTACATTAAAATAGGCTAATACACCTTAATCTAGTTGCTCAAAATGGAGGTACTAGATTTAATGCTCATTACTTAATGTGCATTAATGAATGTATAGATGCACCTAGTGATTCTCAACCAGGGTGCCTTCAAATTAAAAAAAAAATGGAAGAATGTCCTGAATCTAAAAAGTTTGAGAACTACAGCTCTATCCCATCAATCCTGAACGGCACCTACTCATCACTAAAAGCAGAGGTGTGGAGATGTGAGAGTGAGGGGGTGGGATAAAGAGAAGCGGGGGTGGGGAAAGAGAGAGGTCCTCAGCAATCATTAAGGAATACAGAAGATCGATTTCCACCCCCTGGAAAACAAATCAGTGCAGAGCTGTAGGCTTTTGCTAACTCCCATTTATTTCAGGACATGATTTATCACCAGGGTCTCCCCTTCACATCTCTGACGCGCACGCCTGCTGTTTCCTTTCCTGCTTATTTCTACAGCCTCTTCACATTGTACCAACATCAGTTTCAATATCTCAGGGAGGCTCTTCAGTTTGTACAGTCTGACAATAAAATCTATATCTTTATTCACAGCGTTGTGTGAATTCATAAGCCAGGTCGATAGTGCCCTAACGGTTATTTCATCTCTGGGTCGATTCTAAGCAAATCCCTAGAATACAGATTGATGTTTGCATTGGGATAGCTGAGACCCCTGTCACCTTGGATGGGAGAGCAATGAAGGAGAGGCAAATTAATGACACAGGCAGCAAAACTGACCTGGAAGCCAATAGTACAAGAATGTTCTGGGTGAACTGTAAGTTCTGGATTCTGGCTGTTACTCAAATATGGGTGTGGAGGGACTGGGAAGAAGCCACACTCCCTATTTGATGCAACTGTGCAGAGTTTGTGCACTTTCTAAAAGGAAGAGGGAGAAGGGTAGAAATCACTACTATTCTGGCAATGCTAAAGAGTCTCATAGAGGACAGGTGAGACTGTGGTTCTGTCCCCCTGCCTGAAACAGTGCAGATGGTACCCTTTGAACTGGCACAGGGGGTTGTTATGACACCACCTGGCGCAGAACATCTCTAACAAGTTTCTCTGCTGCTGGAGCAATCTCTTTTACACAAGCACTTCTTTGCTGTGGATGCACAAGCCATAGCAGATGCCTAGATCTAAAGCAGTAGGCTGGGGTCCAAACAGGAAGATGGATAAAATACTAGGGCTGTGCGAGGCTTCAGACCATGCTTCGGACCCGGAGAAGCTTTGGACACTTTGGCGTCCAAAGCAGCATATCCAAATTGAAGCACTGGCTTTGTTAGGTTTTCCAAAGTGGTTCAGAGCTTCCGAAGTGCTTTGGAAAAGTTTTGGAGCCATTTCGGCGTTCCGGCCATAGGGTATAATGGAGAGTCAATGAAATAGCTATAACTTTGTTGTTTTTTGTCTGATTTGGATTAAACTTGCAGCAATCGTAGCCCCTGCTGAGTGCATGAAGCCTGCCAACATTCACAAATATTGGTGCAGAGTTTTGGGGGGAACTGCACCCCAAATTCTTGAAAGCAAAACTCATGTCACGTCTATGTGTTACAACACAGGGGGTTGAAAACTGCAGGGGTGGTAGCCTCTGGTGAGGCCACAAAGCCTGCCAAGTTTCAAGGAGATAAGTGGAGGGGCTTGGGGGAAACTGCACCTCAAGCTGCAGACAAGCAAAACTCGTGACATGCGTGACAGTGTGTGTGTTAAGGGGCATACAAAAAAATGGGACTGACACTTTACATTCAGAAGACTAAGGTCCTCCATCAACAAGCTCTTAGTAAGCAGTCCCCAGTTCTGATCATTTAGATTTATAGCAAGACTCTGGAGAATATTGAGTATTTCCCATACTGAGTAGCCATCTCTTGAAGGCTGACATCGACAAAGAAACCCAACATCACCTCAAATGTACAAGTGAAGACTTTGGATGCCTGAGGAAACAGGTTTTGAAGATCACAACGTCAGATCTGAAACCCAAGCAGTTGTGCTCCCCACCTTACTGTATGGAGCAGAGATGTGGGCAACATACAGGAGACACCTCAAGTCATTGGAGAAGTACCGTCAATGCTGCCTGCATAAGATCCTCTGAATCCAGTAGGAAGATAGATGCACCAACATTAGCATCCTCTTGCAAGCAAACTCTACAAGCATCAAAGTGATGATCATGTGACATGAAGTTTGCTGAGCTAGCCATATCATCTGAATGTCCCACCCCAGACCCCCAAAGCAAGTTTTATTCTCCCAGCTCAGTCAAGGCATATACTCAAAAGGAGGACAGCGAAAGTGCTTCAAGGACATCTTCCAGGCCAACTTGAAAAATTGCAACACTGACAACATCTCATGGGAAACTATTGCCCAGAACTGCCCCAAGTGAAGGAAGAGTCTGATGCAAGGATCTCACTGCTTTGAAACCTGATGATGACAACAAGAGATGAAAAAGTGAAAGTGGCAAAGACAGCCTGTTGCAGACCAAATCAAGAATCCAGAGCCACTCACCCTACACAGAAACACATGAAAGAGCAACAGAGTCTGTTGATCCTTGATTGGTCTTGTCAGCCATCTTCAAACCTGGAGATAAAAGCAATCGTGGAAGCCAACCATCCTCCACTATGAGGGATTGTCAAAGAAGAATGGAGAGAGGGAGGGTAGGGGGGTGCAATGTAACACACATTCATTTGGAAGCATAACAGCCAGGGTCTGCAATCTGGGTGGCAGTGGTGGCAAGAGGGGCTGGGCCAACAGTGGCCATGGCTACCAGTCTTGTGCCCTCCCTCCACAAAAAGGGGAACTTGTCCCCAAAAAGTGGGCACCCAGAGCTGTATTCATTCATTCCTAACTGAAGCAAAGGATTGTTAATGTATGGCAAGTGCTGTGTAAGCATGTAGTTTTGCACTTCAGTCCTGAGCTGCAGAAGCCCAAAATTACCTTAGCCTCTGCAAATGCACCAAACACTGACCTGCAACACTCCTTGTTATCATAGCCAAGAGACCTGACCCCATCCATCCCCCCAGTTGTGAAGTGCCCCTCATTCCAAGGGGCTGCAAACCCAGCTACTCCAGTCCTGGGTTCCACATATAGCTCTTTCATGGCATCTCACCCTGGCCTTGCAGCATCTGCTGCTAAGCTACTATTATTTCAAGGACTGCATTCCTGACCTCCATCACACTATTACTATAACATGAGACTCTCTTCAGGAAGCACATTAAATCATACCAATTTGTATGAGATACTAATGATGTGGCTGAAGGAGCGTTAGGCTGAGATGAGCATACTCATTTCATTTCATAGTTTCATAGTTGGTAGGGTCGGAAGGGACCTGAGCAGATCATCAAGTCCGACCCCCTGCTATGGCAGGAAAAAGTACTGGGGTCAAACGACCCCAGCAAGGTGCTCTTCTAACCTCCTCTTAAAGCCCCCCAGGATAGGAGCCAGCACCACTTCACTTGGAAGTTGGTTCCAGATCTTAGTCACCCTGACTGTGAAGTAGTGCCTCCTGATGTCTAGTCTAAATCTACCCTCTGCCAGCTTGTGACTGTTATTTCTAGTCACTCCTGGTAGTGCCCAGGGGAACAGGGACTCCCCCAACGCCTGATGGTCCCCTCTGACTAGTTTGTAACAGGCCACTAGATCCCCCCTCAGCCTTCTCTTGTGGAGGCTGAACACGTTCAGGTCCCTCAGCCTCTCCTTGTAGGGCCTGCCCTGCTGGCCCCTGATCATGTGAGTGGCCCTCCTCTGGACCCGCTCCAAGTTGTCCACATCCCTCCTGAAGTGCGGTGCCCAGAACTGGATGCAGTACTCCAACTGTGGCCTGACCAGTGTCGCATAGAGGGGGAGGATCACCTCCTTGGACCTGCTTGAGATGCATCTGTGGATGCATGACAAGGTGTGGTTGGCCTTCCTGACCGCATCCCCACACTGCCGGCCCATGTTAATTTTGGCATCAGTAATGATTCCAAGATGCTTTTCTGCCTCTGCAGTGATGAGAAGGGAGTTCCCCAGCCTGTAGGCATGCTGCTGGTCCTTCCTCCCCACGTGCAGTACCTTGCACTTGCCAGTGTTGAAACCCATCCTGTTCTCATCTGCCCACCCCTGTAACCTGTCTAGGTCTGATTGCAGCCTATTCCTCCCTTCTAGCATGCCCACATCCCCCCACATCTTAGTGTTGTTAGCAAATTTGAACAGGGTGCTTTTACCCCCTCATCCAAGTCACTGATGAAGATGTTGAACAGTGTGGGCCTGAGGACTGAGCCCTGGGGAACCCCACTGCCCACATCCCTCCAGGTCGGAAATGACTCATCCACCACCACTCTCTGGGTGTGGCCCTCCAGCCAGTTAGTGACCCATTGGACTGTGTAGGTGTCAATGCCAGAGCCCCTAGTTTTTTAATGAGAATGGGGTGAGAGACAGTGTCGAAGGCCTTCCTAAAGTCCAGAAAGACTACGTCCACTGCTACCCCTTAGTCTAAGGATTTAGTGACGTAGTCATAGAAGGCCACCAGGTTGGTCTGACAGGACCTGCCTCTAATGAACCCATGTTGGTTGTCCCTAAGCATAACCTCCCCTGCTGGCCCCTCGTGGACATGTGCCAGGATAATTCTCTCAAAAAGCTTACCCAGGATCAAGGTAAGACTGACTGGCCTATAGTTTCCTGGGTCCTCCCTCCTCCCTTTTTTGAAAATGGGAACCACATTGGCCCTTTTTCAGTCATCTGGCACCACACCAGAGCACCACGAGTGCTCATAAAGCCGTACCAGGGGTCCCACAATGACCTCTGCTAATTCCCTCAGCACTCTGTGGTGGAGATCATCAGGACCAGCTGATTTAAATATGTCCAGTCCCTCTAGAAGTTCCCTGACTAGATCCTCACTGACCCTAGGCCTGGATGCACCTCCCCTGGGGCCTGAGGGGGTCCTGGTGGGTGGGCTTATCTGGTCCCTGCTCAGGAAAATTAAGGCAAAGAAATTGTTAAATAGGTTAGCTTTGTCATCTGGTATGGTGACCAGTGTTCCTAGCGTGTCTTGCAGAGGCCCCACGTTACCCGGTACCTTCTTTTTGCCTGCTTTGTGCCCTAAGATCTCACCTACAGAGGCCTGGGTTCAGATGTTCACATGCTAATTCTGTGCATTTCTGACCCTCCCAGAATCAATTTCTTTGTAACAACGGGAGTGTCTACATGTGCTTTTATGTGCACCTAAACTTAATGTGCATTTGCCTAATGTGCATTAAAGTGATTCAGGTGTGTGTCTACACATGCACGCACTAAGGTGCATTAACGCGGTGTGTGTGGATCAACTTGAGACTAAAGTGAGTCCCAAGTCAGTTGACATACACAATGTTAATGCACCTTAATGTGTCTACATGTGTATTACGGCACTTTAGCTATTTGCGCCTACATTTGATACCTGTTTTTGCAGATAGCAAATTTAGGTGTGAATAGACTAAAATCATCATTTTTAAGGTTCATTAAGGACACACACGTGTAGACCTGTGCCCTTAATGCACCTTAAAAATGGCTAATGCACCTTAAATTGGCTTGTGTAGATGCACTAAATATGTCCCTTAAGTCTTTTCAGGACTTACAATTTCAAATGCTCTAAAAAGGGGTGGAGGGGAGTTGCAGCCAGGAGACATTAGGCTTAGTAGACATATTAGCAGTAAAATTGGAGGGCTTTTTCATCTTTGTTACTGAGAAAGAGTAAATCTCAGTTCTTCATAAACATCATCTTTGAAAGTTTTTGTTCCAATGATATTTGTCGCTTAAGAAAACTTGATTTAGTGGGGTGAGGGACAAACAGATGTGTGGGAGCAATGGAAAGGAAATATTATTACCATCTAGATGAAGATTTTAATACAGATGTTTAGTGGCTAAAAACACACAAACCACTTTGAATTAATAAAAGCACAAACTTCTAGTCATTACAACTTTCTCTTCTTATAATGTTGTTCCTTTCCTCCCGCTCCTTTCCCTTCTTTAAACTCTAGCCTTACAAAGCATATCTATTTTCTTCTGATACTAATAAGGGGTTTCTTTAAGCAGTCTCTTTTTTATAGATTGTGCGCGAGAGTGTCAATTTAATGCTTATAAAGAGAAAGTTTAATAGCAGTGCCTACACCAAGACACAATGCAGACAGGCACTGGGCAAGCTTCCCATAGTCAGCTCTGTCAATGCACCTTCAACCCCCAACTACTGGTTCATCCTGGTCTCCCACATAGCTCAGCCACCAAACCATACTCAAGAATGACAACATAACTTGCTGTTGCATTGCTAGTTCTCTGTACAGATCTGGATCTGTCTGTGACAGCCTCCAATTCTCCCCACCTCCTCCAGAAGTCTACCCCTTTGGTCAGGTTTGTATTTGGTTTTCTTTTTGAAGTCTAATCCAAGGCTGCTGTACTACAATTTGATTATTTTCTTTTGCATATATAGTTATGAAACTAATGGAGGATTTGCTTACCTAGATTTGAGTTATGACCATAATAATAAAGATATATACTTTATTCCCTCTCCCTGTTGTTGACTGGAACATGGGGATCACAGCTCATTGCTGGTTTCACTTGGAAGACAACTACAAAAATAACAACATGAGTATCTGTTCCTTTTTTGTAAAGAAGGGGTAATATCTAGTTATTGGCAATGGGAGTTTACAAAATCAGAAGGAACCATTGCAATCATCTAGTCTGATCTCCTGTACAACACAGGTCATCAGATTAATTCCTGCTTGAACTAGAGAAAATATCCAACTACCATCCCTAATGATGAAGAATCTACCCTGACCAGTGGCAAGTTGCTACAGGAAGTAAATTAACCCAACTTTTAAAACATTGCATTTTAGTTTGAGATGGCAATTTTCTATTTTTAGTTACAGTCGATGGATCTAGTTATCCCTTTGTGGGAACTTAAGGATTAATTCCTACAAGGTTATTGGCTTTTTTTCATAAAATAAAACCTGATTCTCTTTCATTCTAAGAAAAAATTAAATGCTTAGCTCAGAGCAAAAAACCCCCAACTGTTCTCACTTTTTTCCCTTTTAAATTATTCCTTGTTGGTTTGTTAACTGATGAGATAATTCTTAAAACAAAACATGAAACGCATCCTTCATGAGACCGTACAGTAGCTCAGTTCCTTTCTTGTAGTAGGAAGCAGTTACCAAGCCAAGCAGACTCATTTAACTCCCATGGTGCTACTCCAGTCCTCCTAGAGGCAAAAGGATTCAGAGCCTCGTACAATGGAAATGAAGTTACTGGTCCCATTGTCTCTAGCTGTTCATCTAGGTTTATAAGTACAGCGCCATTCCAACTGAATGTTGTGCTATAAAGGCAACCAGCTCACACCCAAAATATCGTTGACTGGATTCTCATCTTCTTTCCCAATGGCATAAATCCAGAGTAACCATCAAAGTCAAGAAAGATACTTAACTGGTACAAGTGAGCCATTATTATAGGGTATTTTAATTTGTTTGGTCTTGTTTTTCAAAGGAGCAAAAATTTTCTAAAGAAAATTAGATTATTAAATATTTGAATGCAAACCATTAATGGGCACAGGCAGTTCCCCATTGCCATGTAATCCTCCATCGCTCACTATCACCCTTTTTATGCTGCTCACACAAATTTTGTTTTGTGCTGTAATGGAAATGCACTGTTGGATTTCTCCTGTTGATTTCATATGTTTACAGTATAATGTGCAGAACTGACTTTTGAAAAGAATATGGTCCCAGCGTACATCAAATTGTGTCGGACTTCAACAGTTTTTCCTCATACTGCAATAAGTTGGTGGAGAAGAAGAATTTGCTTATGGTTAGGGGTGAAATGATTGATCTGTTTTTGTATGTTCTGAAATGTGTGGATTATAGGGTACTGTAGGTTTCTGTAGGTGTATGTAGAGCTTCCTAGTTTGTATTTAACTGTATTTTGTGGCAGCTAACATAAGCAGTTTTTAATTTTCTTTGTTGGTAACTATAATAATATATATTCGAATTTCAACATATTAAAAATGGATCCTTTGAATAGGAATGGAAATTTGGAATCTCTTAGTGTTTGGCTACTTCAACCTTTGTAAGTTGCTGTACATAATAGCTGTACTTCAGAGCCCAGACTACAAACACTTAGACTGGAAATCATTGTAATCGTTGTCAGTCTTCTGATACAAGGATAGCAGTCTTCCTATAAATAGGGAAATCATAGATACGTCTGTAGATGATTAAAGAGGCCAATCTGAGATCTGTATGTTCAACGACAGATGTGTCAATAGT
Source organism: Alligator sinensis (assembly GCF_000455745.1). Taxonomy (NCBI): domain Eukaryota; kingdom Metazoa; phylum Chordata; order Crocodylia; family Alligatoridae; genus Alligator; species Alligator sinensis. The sequence goes on along the minus strand of NW_005842284.1, from coordinate 1,580,540 downwards.
TTTGGGAGAAGGTGGTATGTTCTGGGGATGTCAGGTCACAGCT
>NW_005842284.1:1577549-1580466 GCF_000455745.1 Alligator sinensis | reverse complement strand
CCCTTTCTGTCTTTCGTCTAGCCACCTCCATAGCGAGATGAGTTTGCTCAAAATAGTAAATGCCTTGTTGTACCTCACAGTACCATTGGGGACTGGAAATAATATATTTTTAAGCAGTTAGGACAGTTAACCATTGGAGCAGCTTCCCAAAGGATACAGTACATATTCTCTCGCCTGAAGTCTTTAATTCAGGATCAGATGGGCTTTCTAAAAATATTTTGTAGATCAGCAAATAACGTGCTTCATGCAGGAATTACTGGGTAAAGGTCTATGGCCTATGCTAGGTAGGAGATCACTCTAAATAATCAGACTGGTCCTCTCTCTCCTTAACACCAATGCATGTGTGGAATCCCTATACTTCCCCTTCTGAAGTTTTTAAAACACTTTATGAACTAATGAATTATTCCATACAATTCTCTTCTGAAGTAGGCATATGATCTCATTTTATATCTGAAGAAACTGAGGTACAGAGAATCATGGATCATGTTTTGAAAGGTGGACTGTAATTCTGGTGGCCCCCATTTTTGTGTCCCTGTTTTGTGCCTCAGTGGGCATGTCTACACAAGACTTTACCAGGTAGTGGTTACTGAACATTTATTTAGTTCTTCTATAAGCAAGTACGCACAGCATCTTTTGTATTCAGTGTCCTGTGCCTCCCCCTCTGGCACCTCAGAGGCCTCCACCCAGAGGGAGCCCCTGACTCTTGGCTGCGGGGGCTGCCTGTCACTTTTTCAGGCTCTGGGGCCCAGGAGCATGGCCACCTCCCCTTGTGAGGTCTGCTCCCTACTGGGGTCTCTGGCACACCAGCTGGAAGAGCTCCAGGCCACAGTCTAGAGACTGCGTGCCATCAGGGACTGCGAGCAGGAGATCGACTCCTACTGCCAGGCCCTTCTTCCCCAGGAGACGGAGGGTAGACCACAGTCTCCCTCTATGACAAGGGAGGACTTGGGTACCTCCCATTCTGTCCAGTCAAGGGGATGGACCAAGGTGGTCAAGGGCCCCAAGGCCCGCCGCAAGGTCCTGGCTCCGCTGGAGCTTTGCAACAGGTGCAAACCTCTTGCAGCCCCAGTGGAGCCTGCTAAGTTGCCAGCTCCTGCAGGCAACACAGGCTGTACTGTAGCTACCGCCCCTGCTCTCCCCAAGACAAAACAAAGTGTTTGTCATGGGAGACTGCCCCTCAGTCCCCCTCAGGATGGAATCTGCCACCCTGACTCCTTAGCCTGGGAAGTTTGCTGCTTCCCAGGAGCCCGTGTCTGAGACATTGCAAAGAAGATCCCTAAGCTCCTCCAGCCCACTGAGCACCATCCTATGCTCCTTATCCATGTAGACACCAGTGACACGGCTCGGAGCGCTCCCAGCCAGGTCATGAAGTGCTACAGGGATTTGGGAGCAGGGCTAAAGGGTCTGGGGCGCAGGTGGTGTTTCCTTCGATTCTCCCAGTCTCAGGCTATGGTCTGAGGAGGAAGAGGAGGATCCAGGTAGTACACCAAAGACTGCGGCGCTGGTGTCATTGGGAAGGTTTTGGCTTCCATGACCACAGTCCGCTCTTTGGTGAGAGGCAGTGAGCTGCTGGGAAGGGATGGCCTCCACCTCTCTTCACTGGGGAGGAGGCTCTTTTCAGCCAGACTGGCTGACCTGCTCCACCGGGCTTTAAACTAAGCCTGCCCTGGGATGGGGGGACTACTGCCACTGCTGGCCAGCTGAGCAACCCTTGCAAAGCCAGCAGGCCAAGGCACTTAAGGGAGCCCACCCCTGTCCCAGCCCTGGAACAATCTATAGGTAAGGCAAGGGCTACCAAGGGGCCACTTGCCTGCCTATACACAAATGCCAGGAGCTTGGAGAATAAACAGGAGGAATTTGTCCTCCTGCTTAACACAAATAATTGCGATGTCATAGGGATAACGGAGACCTGGTGGGACTCCACCCATGACTGGACCATGGGTATAGACAGCTATACTCTGTACAGGAGAGATGGAGTGGACAAAAGGGGCAGGCGTGTAGTTCTCTGTACCAAGGAGAGCTACGTGCCCCTGCAAGTGGATATTGGCGACCAGGGTGAATGGCTGAAGACCTTCTGGGTTAAAATCCGTGGGGAACATGGAACAGGGGACACAATGGTGGGAGTCTAGTACAGACCTCCCACCCAAAGTCAAGAGCTTGACCAGGAGTTCTCCAGGGAATTGGCTGAGGCCACATGCTCCCAGTCCTTGGTTGTCATGGCAGACTTCAACTACCCAGACATCTCATGGGAAGAGTGCTCGGCTAAATCCGAGTGGTCACAAAGCTTCCTCTCATGTGTGGATGACCTCTATCTGACACAAGAAGTCTACGGGCTGAGAGGTAAAGCGCTGCTCGACCTGGTACTGGCAACCAGGGATGACCTAATCAGCAACCTAATGATCAATGGGAAGCTGGGTGACAGTGACCATGAGCTGATCACCTTCACCATCCGCCGTAAAGCTGGCAAGTCAGTCAGCAATACAGAAGTCCTTGACTTCAGGAAAGCTGACTTTTTGACAAGCTCAGGAGGCTTGTTGGTGAGGCCCTAAGGGACCACGACCCCAAGGGGAGGGGAGTTCAGGAAGAGTGGTTGCTCCTCAAGGGGGCGATCCTTGATGCACAAGCTAATGCTATTCTGTCTCAGATGAAAGGCAGCAAAAGGGCACAGCAGCCCCCTTGGCTCTCCAGGGAACTAGTGGACCTCCTGCGGCTAAAAACAAAGACCTACAAAGGATGGAGACTGGGATCCACCTCCAAGGAGGAATATTCCACACTGGTCCAGACCTGCAGGGAGTGAACCAGGAAAGCCAAGGCTGCGATTGAACTCCAACTAGCTACAAGTATCAAGGATAGTAAAAAGTCCTTTTTTAGATATGTGGGGAGCCGGAGGAAAAGCAAGGGCAACATTGGATCCCTG
>NW_005842284.1:1575074-1577530 GCF_000455745.1 Alligator sinensis | reverse complement strand
GCTGAACCAGATGGGACAACTGACAACCGATGCCCAGGAAAAACCCAGCCTACTAAATGGGTACTTTGCATCGCTCTTTCATCAGTCCCATGGTCCGCCCCTGCCCGCTATGGGACAGGGAAGTCCGGGTGAGGGTGATCCCTTGCCCTCCATTAATGCTGACCTCGTGAAGGAACACCTTGAGAGGCTGGACACCTTCAAGTCAGCTGGCCCTGACAATCTGCACCCCAGGCTAGTCAAGGACCTGGCTAGCATCATAGCTCAGCCCCTGGCACAGATCTTCAAGAAGTCCTTTTGCTCTAGTGAAGTACCCGAAGATTGGAAGAAGGCCAATGTGGTGCCTATCTTCAAGAAAGCGAGGAAAATGGATCCGGCAAACTACAGGCCCATCACCCTACCTCTATCCTGGGAAAGGTCATAGAAAAAATTATCAAAGAGGCCATTCTTAATGGACTGGCCAATGGCAACATCCTGAGGGACAGCCAGCACGGTTTTGTTGCGGTTGGTCTTGCTTGACCAATCTTATTTCCTTTTATGACCAGGTGATCTATCACCTGGACAAGGCAGAGGAGATTGATGTTGTATATCTTGACTTCAAAAAAGCCTTCGATCTGGTATCCCATGATCACCTCTTGGCAAAACTGGCCACCTGCGGCCTCGGGTCCACCACAATCCACTGGCTGGGGAACTGGCTCCATAGTCGGACCCAGAGGGTGGTGGTTGATGGAAGTCAATCGTCATGGTGCCCTGTGACCAGTGGGGTCCCTCAAGGCTCTGTCCTTGGACCTATATTGTTCAATGTCTTCATTAATGATGTAGACATTGAAGTCAGAAGTGGACTGGCCAAGTTCGCCAATGACACCAAACTTTGGGGTAAAGCATCCACACCTGAGGACAGGAAGGGGATGTAGGCTGACCTTGACAGACTCAGGAAATGGGTGGATGATAACCTGATGGTGTTTAACACCGAAAAATGCAAGGTTCTCCACCTTGGGAGGAAAAACCTACATCATCCTTATAGGCTCAGCAGTGCTACGCTGGCTAGCGCTACGGACGAAAGGGACTTGGGGGTCATGATTGACTACAAGATGAACATGAGCCTTCAAGGTGATGCTGCGGCTAGTAAAGCAAGCAAAACGCTGGCTTGCATCCATAGATGCTTCTCAAGCAAATCCCAGGACGTCATTCGCCCCTTGTACTCGGCCTTGGTGAGACCACAGATGGAGTACTGCATCCAGTTTTGGGCCCCACAATTCAAAAAGGATGTGGAGAAGCTTGAGAGAGTCCAGAGAAGAGTTACATGCATGATCAGAGGTCAGGAAAACCGACCTTACAATGATAGGCTGAGAGCCATGGGACTCTTCAGCCTGGAAAAGTGCAGACTCAGGGCTGACCTGATGGCCACCTATAAGTTTATCAGGGGTGTTCACCAGGATCTGGGGGAATGATTGTTCATCAGAGCACCCCAAGGGATGACAAGGTCAAATGGTTATAAACTCCTGCAAGACCATTTCAGGCTGGACATAAGGAAGAATTTCTTTACTGTCCGAGCCCCCAAGGTCTGGAACAGCCTGCCATCAGAAGTGGTTCAAGCACCTACTTTGAATGCCTTCAAGAGAAATTTGGATTCTTATCTTGCTAGGATCCTATGACCCCAGCTGACTTCCTGTCCCTGGGGCAGGGAACTGGACTTGATCTTCCGAGGTCCCTTCCAGCCCTAATGTCTATGAAATCTATGAAAGTGGTGGTGTGGGGTGCTTTAACTAAAGCTTGTTCAGTGAGCTTTGGTTAAAGTGCCCCATCACCATTTTAAAGCACAGGGATGCTGAATACGTGACACCGAGGCTGTTGGAGTGTGCTAATTAGCATGCTCCAGAAGACTCAGTGAAGTCCCAGCCCGGCCCAGCTCCACTCAGCCACCTCCTCCCACACACTAAGGGGTTAGCTCCCCTCTCTCCACAGGCCCCGCTTACCTCCGGCTCTGCTGGGGGTCGGCGGGGGCTCCGCAGCCATCTACCATCAAGTCCTTGAATTCAGGAAAGCCGACTTTGACAAGCTCAGGAGGCTTGTCAGTGAGGCCCTAAGGGACCGTGACCCCAGGGAGAGGGGAGTTCAAGAAGAGTGGTTGCTCCTCAAGGGAGAGATCCTCAATGCACAAGCTAAGTCTATTCCATCTCAGAGGAAAGGCAGCAAGAGGGCACAGCAGCCTCCCTGGCTCTCCAGGGACCTAGCAGACCTCCTGAGGCTAAAAAGAAAAGCCTATAAAGGATGGAGGATGGGAGTCGGCTCCAAGGAGGATTATTCGCCCTGGTCCGGTCCTGCAGGGAGCATACCAGGGAAGCCAAGGCTGCAACTGAACTCCAACTAGCTTTGAGCATCAAGGACAATAAAAAGTCCTTTTTCAGATATGTGGGGAGCCGGAGGAAAAGCAGGGGCAACATTGGACCCCTGCTGAA